>NC_057398.1:61078041-61227065 GCF_019320065.1 Cervus canadensis | reverse complement strand
TGCTTCATGCTCAGTCACATCCTACTCTTTGCAACACTGTGGGCTGTAGCCTCCCAGGCCCTTCTGTCCATGGGATTGTGCAGGCAAGAATACTGAAGTTGGTTGCCATTCCCTCCTCCAGGGGATCTTCCTGACCCAGGGATTGAACCCGCATCTTCTGCGCCTTCTGCATTGCAGGTGGATTCTTGACCACTGAGCCACTGGGAATAGCCACCACGGTCACTAAAGATGAAAGAGCCACTCTGAGCTTCTGACTGTCACAGAGAGGCCACGGGCCAGCACACAGGCGGGAAGGGGTCCATGGAGATTCTTGCTTTCCTAACAGCTGCCTGGAGGGTCAGTTACTATAATTCAGACATGAGGTTGGGTTAAACCCCACGGGTTGTACTTTGACCAAAGAAAACCATGACATAGGAAAGAGCCAGAAGATAAATCGCTTGCTTGTCCGCCTCTCTGAGATCCTGTTTTTAGATATTTTCCTACAGTTCTTGGAGAGGTCCCGTGAGACCATGGAACCTACAAACTGTGGCCCACCCACTAGCACACCCTCTTATATTTCCCCTCTGTTCTTTCCTAAAAACAAGTTAGTTGCTCAGTCGTGTCTGACTTTGTTGTCCCATGGACGATAGCCCACCACACTCCTCTGTCCCTGGGATTTCCCAGGCAAGAATAATGGAGTAGGTTGCCATTTCCTTCCCCAGGAGATTTTCCCAACCCGGGGATCAAACTCGGGTCTCCTGCATTGCAGGTGGATTCTTTACTCCCAGAGCCACCAGGGAAGCCCCCGTTCTTTCCTGCTATTTATTAAATTCCTTTTCCTCTCATGCCTCTTTCCTGGAATTTCACTCCCTAATAGAGTTAACCCCAAAGCTTTTGCTTCAGACAGTTTCCTAGAAGATGTGGTCTAAGATACATATATTAATTTATTTAATCCTCACAGAAAGCTCATGAGGCAGGTACTATCAATTTCCCCATGATAGAGATTAAAAAAAAACAAACAACTGATTACAAAAATTATGCAGCCTGCCTAGAGTCATGAAGCTGTTGAGTTGGCCAGCTGAGCTGTAAACCAGGGGATCTGGTTCCACAACCCCTGTGTTCTACTGTCCTGCAGATGCCAGTCATAAGCAGGGGGCAGGGGCCACGTCTGAGATGGGTTTGCAAAGACTCATGTAGAGAAGTTCCTGAATTATTCTCAGAAACTGATGCTCCAGGCCCACATCACTGGACTCTTATTGGAAAAGATTAGGCTTGGGGCATTAGCTAGCCTTCATCAGCAATATCAGTAACCACTTATCAAATATCTATTCTGTGCGAGCACTGTTTCAGGTCTTAAGTATCCCAAGTCATCAGAGATGACCTTGATACTCATTCCAGAGACTGGGGAAAACAGAGCCAAAACATAAAAGTTAGTCCCAGACCAAAATAAGGGGGGTGAGGCATTTGCCTTGAGCACACAATTTAAGGAAGCCCCCAAAACTCAGTAACCTAGAGAAATCATGTTTTAATGCAGTAATTTTAAAAAAATCTTAAACAATGTCATGATGAACAAAATATCAAAAATTTAAGTGAAAACAATATTAGTACTAGGGCCCTACCAAGCTATATTGGAGCCTAAGGCAAAGGACATAATCAGTAATCCTGATCCTTTTCCCCAGTCCAGTTCTGTAGAGAAGAATAAATTATTCAAAGTACATATGCTCATTTCTTTGGCCCTCCGGTCACAGTAAGCCTCAGAGTAGAATCAAGACTCTTTTAAAACAACTTCAGTGTACAGATCTAACAATACACACATTTGATTGTGCTATACAAGAAATAACATGAACAATTACAATCTGTTACCAGCATCACACTCTCCTATAGCCAACTTAGGGTCATTAAATAATATTGTTCAGAATTAGAATTATTTTTTATTATTCCTATCTTTGAAAATGGAAAAAAAATTACTGTTTTCTTATTGGAGATTTTTAAAGTATTAGAGTTACATAAAAATATGATTATTGGTGATGGAAAACATCAATGTTCAAAAACTATTCAGTAGTGTGCTGTGAATGGGGAAACTGAAATAGGTTATAAGCACTAATATATTATCTTTATTTTTTTATTCTATTGTATTGTGATGAATGATAATAGTTATTATGCAATCATTTAAACTTTCACATTCAAAATGAATTTAAATTTACAAAATTATGAATTCCTAATCGAAAATTACAAAGTTATATGCCTTTATGTATGCTAACTTTGAGATAATCAGGTGAGAAAATGTTCTTGTGTGCCTATGAAGAATTGTCTCCTGGGGTGGGAAAAACAGATTCTTTGAAGGATAAAATTCTACCTGAATTGTTGTACTGTATTCAAATAGATCAAAAACTTTCTGTTTAGGCGTGGATTCCTTAAAAAGGGGCAGATCTAGGGAAAAGCTTATTTGCAAGCTGCACCACTGGTGAGTGGGGTGGGGGAGGGGGTCATGCATGGAGAAAGGGAGGGAAATTCCCAGCTCTGGAGGAGAGAGAAGGGAATACCCACAAAAATTAGAGATACTTTGGCATGGATTTAACTTCCTCTTCCGAAACTTGCTGAAACACTCCTTCAAATCAAAACAAAATATAGCAACAACAACAAAAACCCCTTCTTTCTTTTACAACTGAACAACAGTGGTGATTGTGAGCCTGCTGACAGTACTTTCCCAGCAGGTCAGGCTCTAACTTGATTTAACTGCTTTTGCACTGGGACAAACAGAGAAAGGCGACTCTCCTTTCCATCCCCAGCCTCAGTCCATGATTTGCCAACTTTTATAAATATGCCACATTGTTGGTACTGTCTTCTTACTCCTGTAGCCTACAGTCATTCTGGAAGTTCTTTGGCTTTTCTTTACCCCTTTATTTATACTGTATGTAACTGACAGAAGTCTCAAATGCACAAAAGAGAGAAACTTTCCTCTCCTGTTAAATACCGATTGGGGAGGAAATACTTCCTAATGATCATTCAAAATGAGTTAAGCAGGAAGATTTCTATTATGGCTCTTGCGTGTGCATATTATAAAGCTTTGCTAGTCAAAACCTCATAGCACAAAAATAATAAAATAAACGACCTTTCGTCTCCTTAGCTATAATGTCTTCAATTAGGAGTTTGGTCAGTGTAACGATATCCTTAGGTTATCTCCAGTATGCGATTTTATACACACACACACACAGACACACACACACACTTTTCAGGTTCAAGAAAACCTCCAAATTCCAATTCAGTGTGATAGTCTAACATTTAGTCTAACATTATTCATCCAAGGAGAACAAACTGGAAATTTCTCAAGCATAGACTTAGTTGTAAACTTTTAGATTTTTTTCCCCTGCTCTAATTATACAAATATAGTCCTCGAAAAATCCTGGGGGACAACATTTCAATGTTTTTGTTCCAGTACTTTTAATGCACTCACACACACACAGCAAACAGCATCATAAATCTTAATACTCTAATGGGGATGTGTTTAAAAGCCTAGTCTAGATATATAATAAAGTCTAATTCTTCATCATGCCTCTGGTGTGGACACGGAGGTTCTTCTGGAATTTATATTTGAGCCAAGCTTCCACTTACAAAGCGAGGGCAGCGGTATGTGCTCATTTTGTGCATTCAAGTGCCATGAAAGCTTTGCTATGTTCAGTCTTAGATACTGTTTAACAAAACGCCCCAAGCAATATTATTTATACAGTAAGTAGGAAATCCTCTAGATATTTCAAGTCAAAAAAAGAAGTGATATAATTTTTTAGATATCAAATACCTGGCAGAAATTTACCAATTCAGTTTTGAATACGGTCATTAGTCTTTCCTCAATGCCAGGGGAAATTTTCTTCGTGCTCTAAAAATAAGAACAACAAATTGTCAGTTAATCTCATTTTAAAATCTGTAAATTTTACTTTTTATCTCCAGATGTGAGATTAGATATAGAACAAATAGAGCAGATGAAGAAAGAAAAAGAACAAAATATTTAGGGTAATTTCCCCCACTCAGAGAAAGATGACTGCATAAATCATTGGAACACAGACTTCTCAGCTGTGAATAGAGACATTATTTGACCTAAAAAAAATGCTATAATCTCTGAAACTTTACGTATGTGGAGTCAATGAATATTTCCTTTTATTTTCATTCTCATCTGTTTGAAGGTTGAGAATTAGCTACTATAAATTTGAAAAGCATTCATATATTAAATTAAGTTAATTAAGCCCAGGAGTTCAGAGGATTTATTAAAAAAAAATACTGTGTAAACTACTAACTTTAAAATTATGTCTATTAAGCTTGACTTTGTAGGTATTTATGTCACAGTTATATCTTTATGGGAACACAGGGAATGAATGCTCAACCATTTAGCCATTTTTATTTATTAAAATTTAGCCATATTTATTATTCTAGATTATCTGTCTGCCACAGATTATTTACATGAAATTGTGAGGTGCCTCCAGGGGGAAAACTCTTCCTTAAAAAGAGAAAGATTCAGACAAGCTTGCGAGTTATGATCCTGTTTTTAAAATATAGCTTTAGTAGTCAGAGGAGAAGGGATTCTAAGTACAGAACAGTAAGTGTCCTTCAGTTCTCTCCCCTGATCCAAACCCCAAAGACTGTGTTCTTCTGGAATCTGTTATCCTAAAAATCTGTTGACATCAGGACATAGGAGGGATATCCATGGGGAAACGTGTAACTCCATCAAGACAGAGACTCCCACTTCTGCTCAGGGCGTGGGTTGGCTGTGGTCGTTTGAACATTCCAGAAAATTCATTGCCCCTTAGGCTTCGGGGGGAACCCAGAGCACCAGCTGCGGTGGTGGCCACGCCCACTGCCCATTGACTGGGTCTAGCGGCAATGATCTCTTGTGGGCACCATGGGGAGTTACAGGGGACACAGAGGGGAAAAGCTTGGAAAGAAAGTGACAGACCCATGGCCACCAGTAGGATGTGTTTTTCTAGGAGCACAGGTGAAACGTGTGAGTGAGGGTCATGAAATAATGGATGGAAGAATCAAAGACACAAATTGCCGCTGCTGCTGCTAAGTCGCTTCAGTCGTGTCCGACTCTGTGTGACCCCACAGACGGCAGCCCACCAGGCTCCCCCGTCCCTGGGATTCTCCAGGCAAGAACACTGGAGTGGGTTGCCATTTCCTTCTCCAATGCATGAAAGTGAAAAGTGAAAGTGAAGTCGCTCAGTCGTGTCCGACTCTTAGCGACCCCATGGACTGCAGCCCACCAGGCTCCTCCGTCCATGGGATTTTCCAGGCAAGAGGACTGGAGTGGGGTGCCATTGCCTTCTCTGAAAGACACAGATTAGCTGCCTTAAAATCATATAAAATCTATAGTAAATAAATTCTGTAAAACAATTATCCTTCAATTTAAAAATAAATTAATTTAAAAAATTTTAATAAAATAAAATATGACACAGACATAGAGAATAGACATGTGGTTGCCAAGGGGGAGGGATGGAATGGCAGTTTGGATTAGCAGATGCAACTAATATATATACAGGATGAATAAACAACAAGCTCTGACTGTATAGAACAGGCAACTATATTCAATATCCTGTGATAAACCATAATGGAAAAGAATACAAAAAAGAATGTAAGTATATGCATAAGTGAATCACTTTGCTCTATAGCAGAAATAAACACACTGTAAATCAACTATACTTCATTTTTTTAAAAAAGTCATTGACACAGTACCCATTCTCTCCCGTATCCCTATGAGTTAATCCTATCATCTTCTTCCATGGACTTAGAGGGATGGGAAAAGGATTAACATCATGAGGCCACCAACCCTCAGCATCTACCTCCTTCTTGGGAAATAGAACTTTCAGCTAATATCAGTCTGATAATAACATTTACATGGCCCCGCTGCCTGCTGAGCATTTTTATGCATGATCATTTCATTTAATTCTCAAAACAGACACCATGAGTTGGATACAGTGCTCACCCCTCTTATTCACATGAGGAAAACGGGGCTCAGAAAAGTAAAGTAACAGAAAATGATGGAGTATTTTGATTGAATATTTTTAAATGAATCTAGATAATAAAATGGATTGATTTATCAACCTTAGAAGGTCCATTTATGAATTTCAACCTCACGGTTATCGACTTTACCCTTTAGGATGTTAATGTGATTGAACTATTTCATCACATGCTGTAACTTGAAAATGTATTATTTCCCCTAAACCGGCGGACTTATAAGGAGCACATTTCTAATATAACCCTGTTTTAGAGAATGAAACCCAATTCCAGGAGGACCGATAATTTGTTTAATATCTATCAGTGCAGAAAGGGTCAAACTCAGGGCCTCTGGCTCAGAATCTGTATCCACCACACTCGAGTCATAGCCCTCATGACCTATCACTTCCCCCACAACTACTTGGTGTCCCCGGAGTCAGAAGGTGAAAGCTCTGGGATGACAATTGGGAAATCCCAAATGGAAGCCTCCTGGCTCTTGTTCAGCTTCTCTTTGGCCTTGGGAAAGTCGTAACTTTCTATTTTATTTCTCCATCTGTGGGATGGGGTAAGTAGTAATAACACCTACCTTACCCAAGTTTACATGAATGTTACAAGGAAGAATTAGATAATGTCTGTACTGAGCTTTGCTGTCTTCAGAAGAAAGTCCCTGTAAAACTGAAGGGAGAAATTCATTACAGGGGCTAATGAGATCAAAGCCTGCGGCCAGGAGCTGGGGAAGCTCTTTCTTGCACAGAGAGCATTTACTCTCTCAACTCTAATAACATTCCTCCCTTAAGATTCTACAGTGATTTGCAGATAGTCATTAAGTAAATCTTGCTGCCCTTAAGCAAGGTGTGATTTGCACTATAAGAGCCTAAAGCTTTAGGAAAACAAAATCTTAGGAGGAGCAAAGGCAGTGCTTAAAAAAATAATCCAGGAATTAGGATCCTTACGTCCGTTTTCTAATTCTCTCTGCTCTGTATCCACAAAATATCATTTATATTAAACTTTTTCATTTTCCCTTCCTAGCAGCTAGGCAGTGCCCTTCCAAGTGGACCTTGCGGTAGGCGACCCTACGCAAAAATGAAGGGAAACAAACACTCCTAAATATTAGTAACTTTAAAAAGTTTTGGCAACTCTGAAACTTTAAATAAATCCTCAGTTTTCATATTTGTCTGAACCAGTGATACTGTCCTCTGTCCTATTTAGTTGTGCAGGTCCTTTCCTTCAGAAAGGGAATATAGCTCTAAAACCACAAAGGAACCCACTGGTCAGCTTGAAGGAATTCATCTTCCCAGAGTGCCAGGATCCATTAACCAGGCCTTGAGATGTTTGCATATTGCCTAACCTCGTTTTCTGATGTCTCAACTTGACTGCATTTCATTTTAATTTATTAAACTCTACTGGCAAAGACTCAGAGTAAAATGCTGTGCTATCTTATTTTTGAATCTACATGTTAATCATGTCTAATTGGCCTTCATTTCCATCTGCACAGATCTCTAGTCCTCAATTCTGGAATTAGTAGATCAAATTGCAAAATCCAACCCAGTCATGACCTTGTGACATTCGCTTGACTCTGCTTCAATGTGCTGTCAAAGCCTTAAAATGTAGATTACCAGTGAGAACAAGGACCAGGTATTGAAAAGATGCTTCAGTTTTTATAATATTTCTTGTTTGAATTAGATCTGTTGAAAGGCAAGAGTTAGAAGCACAGTTGTTGTTCAGTCATGCAGTCATGTCCGACTCTTTGCGACCCCATGGACTGCAGCACGCCAGGCTTCCCTGTCCTTCACCATCTCCCAGAGCTTGCTCAAACTCATGTCCATTGAGTCGGTGATGCCATCCAACCATCTCATCCTCTGTCATTCCCTTCTCTTGCCTTCAATCTTTCCCAGCATCAGGATCTTTTCTAATGAGTCAGTTCTTCACATCAGGTAGCCAAAGTGTTGGAGCTTCAACTTCAGCATCAGTCCTTCCAGTGAATTCAGGATTGGTTTTCTTTAGGACTGATGGTTTGATCACCTCTCAGAGGAAGGCTGACAAAAGCTTTAAATGTTTTCTTTCCTTTCTAGACCTGTTTTATAGTTCATTGAGGCCAGTGTTGAAAGGCAACACACATTTATGAGAAATTGAATAGAAGCCACTAACTCCCTTCTCTCAACCTCTGCAAGATTTTTTGCCTCAAAAAAGAGAAGCCCATTCAATCTAATTCCAAAAAATAGAGGACTAACCTTACTTATAGGTGTTGAGTTGATAGTAACAGAACCTCCCCATCCAAAAAACACAAGACTTCCATTTCTCCTCCTGCTGATCTCAAAGAGGAACACTTAAGCTGGGACAAATAACGTTGAAGATTTTACAAAGATACCCTTTTGCAAAATGATTTTCTCTACTTGTAACTGTTTTTCTCTTGATGAAATGCAAATAGATCTAAAAGCAATAATGTATCAGGTCTTATCAGTCATCTTTACCTTAGTGTAAAAGGATTGGACAGATTCTATGGGCATGGGGAAGGGCCTGGAGAGGAAAACTTAAAAGAAGTTTGAGGAGATGGGACAAACTTTGCCCAGTTTTACCTAGTCAGGTCTTCTCTCAATAATAACGCCAGTTCCCTTCTATCCTCCTGTGGTGGCTTCTTTCTTCTGGGGCAGAAATGGCACACAGAATCTTTTCTTTAAAATCTACAGAGGAATTTTGCATTTAGAGAGTAAAAAGATGAGGAGGTGGAGGAGATAGATCCTGAACTTCATTCTTGCTTCTGTGCTCAGGAGGACGGCGCTGAGTGCAGGCAAGCTGGCTGAGGTGGCTGGCCACGAGGACCTGCAACAGCACTCTGCGTCCAGGTTCCAGCTTGAGGGAGGAGGAATATGAATGTAGGCCATTTCATTCTAACAATGCAAAAGAATCTGAACCAAGAGATCAAATCAAATCTCAGTAACACAAGAAGATTGTTTGTTGCGATCTAAAGTGAATTGGGGTTACTAAGAGTTAAAGAGGAGAGGGTATTTCTGGTTCTTCAGCTCTAACAAATTTTTGAAGGTGAAGGAAAATTAATGTTTCTTTCAAATGAGGAATAAAAACCAGTGAGCCTAACAAGAAACTATAAAACACTGATGAAAGAAATCAACGAGGATACAAATAGATGGAGAAATATACCGCGTTCATGGATCGGAAGAATCAATATTGTGTAAATGACTATACTACCCAAAGCAATCTATAGATTCAATGCAATCCCTATCAAGCTACCAAAGGTATTTTTCACAGAACTAGAACAAATAATTTCACAATTTGTATGGAATACAAAAAACCTCGAATAGCCAAAGAGAAGGAAGAATGGAACTGGAGGAATCAACCTGCCTGACTTCAGACTCTACTACAAAGCCACAGTCATCAAGACAGTGTGGTACTGGCACAAAGACAGAAATATAGACCAATGGAACAGAATAGAAAGCCCAGAGATAAATCCACGAACCTATGGACACCTTATCTTTGACAAAGGAGGCAAGGATATACAATGGCAAAAAGACAACCTCTTTAACAAGTGGTGCTGGGAAAACTGGTCAACCACTTGTAAAAGAATGAAACTAGAACACTTTCTAACACCATACACAAAAATAAACTCAAAATGGATTGAAGATCTAAATGTAAGACCAGAAACTATAAAACTCCTAGAGGAGAACATAGGCAAAACACTCTCCGACATAAATCACAGCAGGATCCTCAATGACCCACCTCCCAGAATATTGGAAATAAAAGCAAAACTAAACAAATGGGTACTAATGCAAACTTAAAAGCTTTTGCAACTACAAAGGAAACATAAGTAAGGTTGAAAAGACAGCCCTCGATTGGGAGAAAATAATAGCAAATGAAGAAACAGACAAAGGATTAATCTCAAAAATATACAAGCAACTCCTGCAGCTCAATTCCAGAAAAATAAATGACCCAATCAAAAAATGGGCCAAAGAACTAAACAGACATTTCTCCAAAGAAGACATACAGATGGCTAACAAACACATGAAAAGATGCTCAACATCACTCATTATTAGAGAAATGCAAATCAAAACCACAATGAGGTAGCATTACTCGCCAGTCAGGATGGTTGCTATCCAAAAGTCTACAAGCAATAAATGCTGGAGAGGGTGTGGAGAAAAGGGAACCCTCTTACACTGTTGGTGGGAATGCAAGCTAGTACAGCCACTATGGAAAACAGTGTGGAGATTTCTTAAAAAACTGGAAATAGAACTGCCATATGACCCAGCAATCCCACTTCTGGGCATACACACTGAGGAAACCAGATCTGAAAGAGACACGTGCACCCCAATGTTCATCGCTGCACTGTTTATAATAGCCAGGACATGGAAGCAACCTAGATGCCCATCAGCAGACGAATGGATAAGGAAGCTGTGGTACATATACACCAAGGAATATTACTCAGCCGTTAAAAAGAATTCATTTGAATCAGTTCTAATGAGATGGATGAAACTGGAGCCCATTATACAGAGTGAAGTAAGCCAGAAAGATAAAGAACATTACAGCATACTAACACATATATATGGAATGTTAAAAGATGGTAACGATAACCCTATATGCAAAACAGAAAAAGAGACACAGATGTACAGAACAGACTTTTGAACTCTGTGGGAGAAGGTGAGGGTGGGATGTTTCTAAAGAACAGCATGTATATTATCTATGGTGAAACAGGTCACCAGCCCAGGTGGGATGCATGAGACAAGTGCTCAGGCCTGGTGCACTGGGAAGACCCAGAGGGATCAGGTGGAGAGGGAGGAGGGAGGGGGAATCGGGATGGGGAATACATGTAAATCTATTGCTGATTCATGTCAATGTATGACAAAACCCACAGAAAAAATAAATAAATTAATTAAAAAAATAAATAAATAAATAAAATGAAACAAACATTAGTTGGAATTATCTAAAATTTATATATATGAATATGTGTGTGTGTGTGTGTATATATATGCATTCTTCACTTTATTTTAAATATAGCAGTTTTTCTTAGTAAACCTGATTAAATGTAATATTCAGAGAATGGTTTGTCATTAGGTTTGTATACGAAATGATGAAAAAGAAAGCATTCCAGGTCACTTTTTTATATCAACCAAGTAATAAAAAATGTAAGATATCACTACTAATTTATTTTTATACCTTTTCTAACATTTATGCTGTATAGTTTTCAATATATGTTTGAACATTAAATTTATTAAAATAGAAAAAATCTGGGATAGTATATGAACACATTCGTCAGAAATGCCAGTCCCTAAAATGAGTGCACTTGAATATACATGTAACCATTTCAACTATTTGTAAGACCATGAGATCTTATCTCCAGAAAACTAGCTGGATGATATCTCATTGAATTTGTTGATGTTCCAGTGTTTAGAAGATAATGACCCATTAAAATCTATATTATTAGTTGATCAAACAGTTCTCACATAAGTGACATCATTTTGAAGGCCAAATAGATTAGTATCTTTCCACATGCTGTGCAAAATTAATATAAGCTTAATTAAAAGTTGTGACCAACCTAGACAGCATATTAAAAAGCAGAGACATTACTTTGTCAACAAAGGTCCGTCTAGTCAAGGCTATGATTTTTTCCAGTGGTCATGTATGGATATGAGAGTTGGACTGTGAAGAAAGCTGAGTGCCGAAGAATTGATGCTTTTGAACTGTGGTGTTGGAGAAGACTCTTGAGAGTCCCTTGGACTGCAAGGAGATCCAACCAGTCCATCCTAAAGGATCCAACCAGTCCATCCTAAAGTCCTGGGTGTTCATTGGAAGGACTGATGTTGAAGCTGAAACTCCAATACTTTGGCCACCTGATGCGAAGAGCTGACTCATTGGAAAAGACCCTGATTCTGGGAAAGATTGAGGGCAGGAAGAGAAGGGGACAACAGAGGATGAGATGGTTGGATGGCATCACCGACACAGTGGATATGGGTTTGGGTAGACTCTGGGAGTTGGTGATGGACAGGGAGGCCTGGCATGCTGTGGTTCATGGGGTCACAAAGAGTTGGACACAACTGAGCAACTGAACTGAACTGAAAAATAAAAATAAATTAAAATTATTAAAATGGACAATGATTATATATTTTTATAATTTCTTAACAGAAAGTTTTTCCTTAAGAAACCCAAGAGCTACAAACAAATAATATAGACACCCATGAAATATGTTGTTTTCTCTTTGCAATTTGTGTTTATAGAAATAAAAAAAAAGAAATAGCCTATGAAAAATATTTTTTAAACCAATCACATTTCAGTGTCAAATGCCAGCCAAAATAGTGACAGTTTCCATCTTGTAGAGATTTCTTTAATGTGTCTATAAAGGCTTCTCCCATCTATCCAGCTTCTCAAAGTCAGAAATCCAGGAGCCATCTTGTATTACTTCCTGTCTTTACCACCTATACCCAGATGATGACCAACTGTACTGAATCTCTCCACCTCTGCAGTGTTGTCATTAAATTCAACCATTTTCTGGTATTTACCTCTCAGCCACTCTAACAGCCTCCAGGGTGAGTCCATGCATTCATTCTTGGAACTGCAATCTATTCTCTAGAAGCAACTGCCAGAAAGAGCTTGTTAACATGTAAATCAGAGATGGAGAGGAATTAAATTTCGGCTGAAAATATATAACTATGCTAAATACGGTTCAGGGAAAGCTTTAACTGAAGAGACATCTGTGTTTAAACAGTGTGAATGAGCCTTTATAAGAAAAATAGTTTCAAATGCAAAGATGAAAATGTCTTACTGCATTTTCAGGTCTCATATGCTGGAGGGGTTTTCTTTTCTTTTCCTTTTCTTCTGAAGCATCTGGATGTTAAACCATTCTTGGCAAGGAATGTGAATAAGTAGACAGGGAGACAGTTTTAAATTCCTTTATCCCTCTGTTCTTCCCACGGAGTGAAATAATTTTAATTTCTATAGTGAAATTGTGTTCTAGTCTTATAATTCCAGTAACAGTGTTTGACTGTATGAGAAATAATGATTAAATTTATGGGCATTTTTTGTGACTTTATGCTGAATGTTTAGTCATTACAGAACCTTAACATACTGCAGAAGAAACTTGTTTGCAGCTTTTCCTAATCCCATTTAATTTATCTTGTCTTTCCATGTCAGTATATAGCAATACCATACACACAAGAATCTAGGGTTAACTCTTGATTTATCTTTCTCATACCACATATCTAAGCCGATTTTTCAAATTATGAACATTTAACAACTCTGCATCTGATACCCTAGCCCACACCACCATCACATTCCCTCTCTTTTGAACTATAGAGAATCCTCCACATATTTATTCATTTTACTTATCCCAGACTTAATTTCTTTATTGTGCTTGTCATTAGTTAGATTATTTCACATGTTTCAAAGTCTTAGATATTAGATATGTTAGAATATATAGCATCACATTATATTATCTTTTTGTTTCTTGATCTCTCCCTTCCCACAAAAATGAGAACTCTCTGGAGTTCTATATCGTTAAATTCCAGAATGATGGTGATACTAGAGTAGGCTTTTAAAAATATGATGAATATCATTGTTAGATAATGGTATATTAAAACAACGAAAAGCTGAAAAACCACTACACACCTGTTAGAATGACTATACTAAAGAACTGACAGCAGCAACACTGGTGGGAATGTGGAGAAACGGCCTCTCATTAACCACTGGCAGGAATGCAAAGTGGGATAGACACTGTAGAAGACAGTTTAGTCATTTCTTATAAAACTAGATATTTTCTTACCATATGATCCAGCAATTACACTCCTTGGTATTTAGGCAAAAGAGTTTAAAACTTATGTCCACACAAAATCTTTCACACAGATGTTTATAGAAGCTTTATTCACAGCTGCCAAAACTTGAAAGCAACCATGATACCCTTGGAATGGATGAACAAACCATAGTACATCCGTGCAATGGAGTATCATAATGTGATATGAAACAGTAAAATCCCAAGCCGTGAAAAGAAATGGAGAAAACTTAAATGTGTATTACTAAGTAAAATAAGCCAGTCTGAGAAGTCTGTATACCAAATGATTCCAATTATATGATATTCTGGAAAAGATAAAATTATGGAAACAGTATAAAGATCAGTAGTCATGTGCAGAGATGGATAGAAGAAGTGAAGTGAAGTGAAATCACCCAGTCATGTTTGACTCTTTGTGACCCCATAGACTGTAGCCCATCAGGCTCCTCCATCCATGGAGTTTTCTTGGCAAGAGTACTGGAGTGGGTTGCCATTTCCTTCTCCATGGATAGAAGAAAGAAAGAGATAAATAGGTGGTACAAAAGAGATTTTAAGGGCAGTGAACTTATTCTGTATGTTATTGTAATATCCATATATACCGTTATAAATTTGTCAAAACCAGCAAAATATACAATAAAATCAGTGACCCTTCAGATGAACTATCTGTTTACTTCAGTCACTCAGTCATGGGGCTTTGCAACCCCATGAACCACAGCATGCCAGACTTCCCTGTCAATCACCAACTCCCAGAGTTTGCTCAAACTCAAGTCCGTCAAGTCGGTGATGCCATCCAACCATCTCATCCTCTGCCGTCCCCTTCTCCTCCTGCCCCCGATCCCTCCCAGCATCAGGGTCTTTTCCAATGAGTCAGCTCTTCACACCAGGTGGCCAAAATATAGTAGTTTCAGCTTCAGCATCAGTCCTTGCAACGACTATGCAGGACTGATTTCCTTTAGGATTGACTGGTTTGACCTCCTTGCAGTCCAAGGGACCCTCAAGGGTTTTCTCAAACACCATAGCTCAAAAGCATTAATTCTTTGGCACTCAGCTTTCTTTACAGTCCAACTCTCACATCCATACATGACTACTGGAAAAACCATAGCTTTGACTAGATGGACCTTTATTGGCAAAGTAATGTCTCTGCTTTTGGATATGCTGTCTAGGTTGGTCATAGGTTTCTCTTCCAAAAAGCAAGTGTCTTTTACTTTCATGGCTGCAGTCACCATCTGCAGTGATTTTGTAGCTAAAAGAAAATAAAGTCTCTCACAGTTTCCATTATTTCCCCACCTATATGCTATGAAGTGATGGGACCAGATGCCATGATTTAGTTCTTTGAATGTTGAGTTTTAAGCCAATTTTCACTCTCCTTTTTCACTTTCATCAAGAGGCTCTTAGTTCGTCTTTACTTTCTGCCATAAGGCTGGTGTCATCTGCATATCTGAGGTTGTTGATATTTCTCCCTGAAATCTTGATTCCAGCTTGTTCATCATCTAGTCCAGCATTTCACATGATGTACTCTGCACATAATTTAAATAAGCAGGGTGATGATATACAGCCTTGACATGCTCCTTTTCCAATTTGGAACCAGTCTGTTGTTCGATATTCAGTTCTAACTATTGCTTTCTTGACTTGCATACAGATTTCTCTGGAGACAAGTAAGGTGTTCTGGCATTCCCATCACTTGAAGAATGTTCCACAGTTTGTTGTGATTTACACAGTCACAGGTTTTGGCGTAGTCAATAAAGCAGAAGTAGATGTATTTCTGGAACCCATTTGCTTTTTCAATGATCCAGCAAATGTTGGCAATTTGATCTCTGGTTCCTTTGCCTTTTATAAATCCAACTTGAACATCTGGAAGTTCACAGTTCATGTACTGTTGAAGCCTGGCTTGGAGAATTTTGAGCATTACTTTGCTAGCTTGTGAGATGAGTGCAATTGTGTGATAGTTTGAACATTATTTGACATTGCCTTTCTTTGGGATTGGAATGAAAACTGAACTTTTCCTGTCTTGTGGCCACTGCTGAATATTCCAAATTTGCAGGCATATTGAGTGCAGCACCTTCACAGCATTATCTTTTAGGATTTGAAATAGCACAACTGGGATTTCATTACCTCCACTAGCTTTGTTCATAGTGACACTTCCTAAGGCTCACTTGACATCACATTCCAGGGTGTATGGTTCTAGGTGAGTGATCACACATCGTGGTTATCTGGGTCATTAAGATAATTTTTTTGTATACTTTTTCTGTGTAATCTTGTCACCTCTTCCTAATATATTCAGCTTTTATTAGGTCCATGCCATTTCTGTCCTTTTTTGTGCCCATCTTTGTATGAAATATTCCCTTGTATCTCTAATTTTCTTGAAGAGATCTCTAGTCTTTCCCATTCTATGGTTTTCCTCTATTTCTTTACATTGAACACTTACGAAGGCTTTCTTATCTCTCCTTGCTATTTGTTGGAACTCTCCATTCAAATGGGTATATCTTTCCTTTTCTGCTTCACCTTTAGCTTCTTTTCATTTCTCAGCTATTTGTAAGGCCTCTGTAGACAATCATTTTGCCTTTTGCATTTATTTTTATTTGGGGTTGTCTTGATCACTGCCTCCTGTACAATGTCATGAACCTCCGTCCATAGTTCTTCAGGTGCTCTGTTTATCCGATCTAGTCCCTTGAATCTATGTCATTTCCACTGTATAATCATAAGGAATTTGATTTAGGTAATACCTGAATGGTCTAGTGGTTTTCCCTACTTTCTTCGATTTAAGTCTGAATTTGGAAATAAGGGGTATATGATCTGAGTCATGGTCAGCTCCCAGTCTTGTTTTTGCTAACTGTATAGAGCTTTTCCATCTTTGGCTGCAAAGAATATAATCAATCTGATTTCTGTATTGATCATCTGATGATGACCATGTGTAGAGTCTTCTCTTGTGTTGTTGGAAGAGTGTTTTCTATAAGCAGTGTGTTCTCTTGGGAAGACCCTGTTAGCCTTTGCCCTGATTCATTCTGTACTCCAAGGCCAAACTTGCCTGTTTGTTACTCTAGGTATCTCTTGACTTCCTCCTTTTGCATTCCAGTCCCCTGTGATGAAAAGCACATCTTTGTTGGGTGTTAGTTCTAGTAGGTCTGGTAGATATTCATAGAACCATTCAACTTCAGCTTCTTCAGCATTACTGTTTGGGGCATAGACTTGGATTACTGTGATATTGAATGGTTTGCCTTGGAAATGAGCAGAGATCATTCTGTTATTTTTGAGATTGTACCCAAGTACTGCATTTCAGACTCTTTTGTTGACTATGAGGGCTACTTCATTTCTTGTAATGGATTTTTGCCCACAGTAGTAGATATAATGGTCATCTGAATTAAATTCACCCATTCCAGTCAATTTTAGTTCACTGATTCCTATAATGTTGATGTTCACTCTTGCCATCTCCTGTGTGACCACTTCCAATTTACCTTGATTCAGGGACCTAACATTCCACGTTCCTATGCAGTATTGTTCTTTACAGCAGCCATAACCAGTCACATCCTCAACTGGACATCGTTTTTACTTTGGCTCCATCTCTTCATTGTTTCTGGAGTTATTTCTCCCCATCTTCTCTAGTAGCATATTGGTCACCTACTGACCTGGGGAGTTCATCTTTCAGTCTTCTATCTTTTTTGCCTTTTCATACAGTTCATGGTGTTCTCAGGCAAGAATACTGAAGTGGTTTGCCATTTCCTTCTCCACTGGACCATGTTTTGTCAGAACTCTTCACCATGACCCATCCTTCTTGGGTGTCCCCACACGGCATGGCTCATAGTTTCGCTGAGTTAGACAAGGCTGTGGCCCATGTGATCAGTTTCGTTAGTTTTCTGTGATTCAGATTTTCAGTCTGTCTGCTCTCTGGTGCATAAGGATATGAGGCTTATGGAAGCTTCCTGATGGGAGATACTGTGTTGGAAACTGGGTCTTGATCTGATTGGCAGGGCCATGCTCAGTAAATATTTAATCCAATTTTCTGTGTTCTCTCTCTGTTGTTTGACCTGAGACCAAACTATGGTATGTGATGAAGATAATGGTGATCTCCTTCAAAAGGTTCCAGTGTAGGAACTGCAGCCCTCAGTGCTTCCAACCCTGCAGTAGGCCACTGTCAACCCACGCCTCCACCAGACACTCCTGGACAGTCACAGGCAAGTCTGGGTCAGTCTCTTGTGGGGTCACTGCTCTTTTCTCCTGGGATTATAAACTATAGACTTTGGCTAATAACAATGTATTGTGGTCGTACCAGTATATCACACTAAGATGCCAGCAAATTTGGAAAACCCAGCAGTGGCCGCAGGACTAGAAAATGTCAGTTTTCATCCCAATCCCAAAGAAAGGCAATGCAAAAGAATGTTTAAACTACCGCACAATTGCACTCACTTCAAATGCTAGCAAGATAATGGTCAAAATCCTTCGAGCTAGGCTTCAACAGTATGTGAACAGAGAACTTCCAGATGCACAAACTGGATTTAGAAAAGGCAGAGAAACCAGAGATCAAATTGCCAACATCAGTTGGATCATATAAAAATCAAGAAAATTCTAAAAAAAACATCTATTTCTTCTTCATTGACTGTGCTAAATCCTTTGACTGTGTGGATCACAACAAACTGGAAAATTCTTAAAGAGATGGGAATACCAGACCACCTTACCTGCCTACTGAGAAACCTGTACACAGGTAAAGAAGAAACAGTTGGAACTGGACATGGAACAACAGACTACTTCAAAATTGGGAAAGGTGTCCATCAAAGTTGTATATTGTCACCCTGCTTATTTAACTTATATGCAGAGAACATCATGCGAAATGCTGGGCTAGATGAAGAACAAGCTGGAATCAAGATTGCCAGAAGAAATGTTAATAATCTCAGATATGCAAATGACACCATCCTTACAACAGAAAGCAAGGAGGAACTAAACAGCCTCTTGAAGAAGGTGAAAGTCAAGAGAAAACCTTGGCTTAAAACTCAGCATTCAAAAAACTAAGATCATGGCATCCAGTCCCACCACTTCATGACAAATAGATGAGAAACAGTGGAAACAGTGACAGAGTTTATTTTCTTGGGCTCCAAAATCACTGTGGACAGTGACTGCAACCATGAATTTAAAAGACGCTTGCTCCTTGGAAGAAAACCAATGACAAATCTAGACAGCATATTAAGAACAGAGACATTACTTTGTTGACAAAGGTCCATCTAGTCAAAGCTATGATTTTTCCAGTAGTCATGTATGGATGTGACAGTTGGACCATAAAGAAGGCTAAGCATAAGACCGAAGAATTTATGCTTTTGAACTGTAGTGATGGAGAAGACTCTTGAGAACCCCTTGGAAAGCAAGGAGATCAAATCAGCCAATCCTAAAGGATTTCAACCCTGAATATTTATTGCAAGGACTGATGCTGAAGCTGAAGGTCCAATACTTTGGCCACCTGATTCAAAGAGCAGACTCATTGGAAAAGACCGTGACATTGGATAAGATTGAAGGCAGGAGAAGGGGTTGACAGAGGATGAGGTTTGTGGATGGCATCACTCACTCAATGAACATGAATCTGAGCAAACTCTAGGAGCTGGTGAAGTACAGGGAAGCCCGGCATGATGTAGTCCACGGGGTCACAAAGAGTTAGACATGACTGAGAGACTGAACAACAATTAATAAGGGAAATTGTGTGAAGAGGGAGGGATTAAATGAGAACTCTATGTTCTGTTCAATTTTTCTCTTAAACTAAAGCTTCTCTAAGAAATAAAGTCTGAATTTAAAAAATCTTTAAGAGAAATAACAGAATGAACATCTGAATTAATGCCTTCATAACAATGAAAAACTTCCACATACAGAAAAGGGAATACTGAGTAGTTCATTGTTCAATAAAAAAAATGAAAACTAAAAATGGAAATTAAAAAAAGAGAAAAGTGACAGATTAGTAAAATTGTTTCATTGCTCATAATGTCACATGGTGTCATATATCCATGCTTCTTAATATTTGAATCATAATTATTCTAGATAACAGGCATTTTATATTTGTAACCAGAAGCTATATCCATGAGTATTAGTAGTATCAATCCTGTCTACTATGATATGTTCAGAGTTTATAGAGCATGAAAACAATCTAGACCTTGAATGCAGTATCGATTCTTGCTGATAAAACTAATTGGTTTTAGTTCCCTTTTAGGAGGAATTATTGATACCTCTTCAAGTGTTTACATTGATTCTCCAACTATATCTTAAAGCAATAGTAGTAATTAATATTATCCAAAAGAAATGCATTTTATGTTAAATTATTAATGTATAAAAATCACTAAGTTAAGAAGAAGTATCTATTAGATGTTAACCATCTAACTGCTGTGACTATGAAAACACTGTTTGTTTTTACTGTCTTTATTGTAAACAGTGTCTATTAAACTCTTTCTGTCTCTCTCTATATAGTATGTATATATATAAGACAGACATCAATGTATCAGTTAGATGTATTAACTTATGTATCTAATATATATGTATATTATATAATTTATAAAGTGAATGTAGATATATAAATCATGATATATATTATCTATTATATTTATTATATGAATATAATATACATACTATGGATATGAATATTCATATATATGAATATGTATATTGTATATATATATATAATAAGAGAGAAACACTCTATAAATAACTAACTGAACCATATTGATGCTTTAAAAATACATGATTAGATGTTTTCACTAAACTTTATACCTGAGTGAAAACAGAATTGTCTAATAAATTCAGTTCATATGCATCAGATCTGAATTATCTGATCTGAATTTATATTGAAGATTTGAGTCCTAAATATCTATGAAACTTAAGTAATATTCATTTATCTCCAGAATGATATTCCAGCTTGAGAGTTATTTATTTTTAGTGTAAAATCAATTAATCTATTATATCCTTTTGCTTAGTTTTAAGTGAAGTATTTTTATTCAAATTAGAGTACAGTAGAATATCTCAAAACTCTCAGAACAAGTTTACTGGATTATTTAGAATTTATATTAATGAGAGAATGGATTTTGACTTCGGGATATAGACTTCAATTAAATTGTCCAGCTAAGTAAAATATGTTTTTATTTGTGTGAGCAAATATGCTTGTAAATATAAAAGCTAATTTACATGTACTTTGACTGAGGTGCTTCTTGGCTATGTGAATTATTCTGTATTGCCCTCATGATTTTTATTCAGTGTTGCAGTTGGTAATGGCAAGTTTCTTTGGTTGTAAAACACATTGTGATGTTTTATGGAATTAATTAGCAATCTACACTTGGTAAGGGTTTGAAGATCTTATAAGTATAGAAGGTTAAGTTAAAAAGGAGAAGCTATCAGCTTATAATTTATAAATAAATCAAACTTTCCAAAGTTAAACATAGTAGACTAATAGGAGGTTAAGACAAAAGGGAAAATGGTATTTTTGTGACATTAATGAAATTTCCCATCTTCAGTATGAATTGAAATACCATGCTATTCAAGGACAGACACCACTGGAAAGTCTTTTGTAGCCACGGCTCCCCACCTCCACTCACCTACATGACAAATAGGTTCTAAGGCATTCTTAAGTCAATATAGCACTGTGTTTTTCCTATGTCAGAGATAAAACAAAAATAACCGTGAAAGCATAATAAAAATAGCAACATAACAATAAACAATGCAAATAATAACGGTTAGCATTGTTAATTTTTGTCACTTGTAAGTACTAGGGACTTTACGGCATGAATTATTAATTCTTACATCAACTTTATGAGGCTCTGCTATAATAAACTATTTTATGTATTAGAACCTTAAATAGCTTACCTCAAATAATGTTTTTAATATATAGTAATACCAGGAGCTGATCTTAGTTTAGGAAGGATGGAAATATTGAGTCGTATCATTTTATCCTCTAGAGAAATGGTTAGAAATGATGGTTCACTGGGCAGCCACCTCTTCTGCAAAGTTTCTTTGAAACACAGACAAGGCTTAGAAAGTGGCCGT
This sequence comes from Cervus canadensis, assembly GCF_019320065.1. NCBI lineage: Eukaryota > Metazoa > Chordata > Mammalia > Artiodactyla > Cervidae > Cervus > Cervus canadensis. The sequence goes on along the minus strand of NC_057398.1, from coordinate 61,205,338 downwards.
GGGGTTCAGCCTCAGCAGCTCGTGGCGGAAATGGGGAGCAGAGTAAGCAGGAAGAGCTTTCAGGCTGCAGAACGGACACACACGACTGAGGGCCTTCCTGAGGTCATCGCCCCACCTGAAGCAGCCTGTGCCCTGGGCAGTGCCAAGGGATGAGGGGGCATGCCCGGCTTCCCACCCCCCACACTTCTCCTGGCCTCATAAGAGGATACAGCCTGGGGCCCTGGGCTTGCCCCTCCCCAGACCTGGTCTGTCTCAGTCTTCCTCAGTGGTGCATGCACCGTGCCTACCTTCTCTATGCGCCCTTTCTGTAGTGGGCTCAGTTTTCAGTATAAATTTTAACTGCCTGTGGGTGAAAAAAAAAGCTTTTCATTAACCTTATTATCTTTAATAATAAGGTGAAGAAATAAATTTGGAGAAGGAAATGGCAACCCACTCCAGTATTCTTGCCTGGAGAATCCCCATGGACAGAGGAGCCTGGCAGGCTACAGTCTATGGAGTCTCAATAGTCGGACCTGACTAAGCGAATAAACCATCACTACCACTATTATCTTCTAAAAAAAGAAAAAAAAGTACTGGATGAAGACTCAGTCCCGTGTGCACAGGGCGAGATTCTGCAAAACTTGGCACAGAGCAGTTACTGGGTATCTGGACTTTCTATAGAGTGTGTGGTTGTTGTTCAGTCACTAAGTCATGTGCGACTGTTTGCGACCCCATGGACTACAGCAGCCAGGCTCTTTTGTCCTCCACTATCTCCCAGAGTTTGCTCAAATTTATATCCATTGAGTCAGCGATGCCGTCTAACCGTCTCATCCTCTGTCGCCCCTTTCTTCATTTGCTTTCAATCTTTCCCAGCATCAGGGTCTTTTCCAATGAGTCGGCTCTTTGATTCAGGCGGCCAAAGTATTGGAACTTCAGCTTCAGCATCAATTCTTCCAAATGAATATTCAGGACTGATTTCTTTTAGGATTGGCTGGTGTGATCTCCTTACAGTCCAAGGGACTCCCAGCACCAAAATTCGAAAGCATCAATTCTTTGGCACTCAGTCCTCTTTATTGTCTAACTCTCTCATCCATACATGGCTACTGGAAAAATCTTAGCTTTGACCATATGGACTTTTGTTGGCAAAGTGAAGTCTCTGCTTTTTACTAGGCTGTCTAGGGTGGTCATAGCTTTTCTTCCAAAGAGCAAGCATCTTTTAATTTCATGATTTCAGTCACTGTCTGCAGTTATTTTGGAGCACAATAAAATAAAATCTGTCACTGCTTCCACTTTTTCCCCTTCTGTTTGCCAATTTGCCATGGGGTGATGGGACTGGATGCCAAAATCTTAGCTTTTTTTTTTTTTTAATATTGAGTTACCACACATAACACTGTACTGAGAGACAGATGTGCATAAGCCACAGTGGAAAAAGCAAACCAAACAGGCCGGTCAATTCAGGTCCCAAAAAGGACTTAATAAGCAGTAGCATACCCTAGCCCTATAAGGGATCTGTGTATTCTTACTGTGCTATGCTTAGTTGCTCAGTCGTATCTGACTCTTGGCTACCCCATGGACTGTAGCCCACCAGGCTCCTCTGTCCATGGGGATTCTCCAGGCAAAAAAGAATACTGGAGCCCTTCTCCAGGGGATCTTCCCAACCCAGGGATCAAAACTGGGTCCCCTCCATTGCAGCTGATCCTTTACCAGCTGAGCTACCAGGGAATCCTGTATACTCTCACTGACAAAGCTTAAATATGAGCCGCAAGAGGGTCAAGTTAATTTGCTGGCAACTTACCTGCCTTCTAGAACAAAAATCAGCACTCTTGAAGGTTAAGAAAATCTCAACTTTCAGTAACATAGTATGTACAAGAACCAACATAATTTTTTTTTTAGAAAAGAAAAAAATACATGTGACTTGTAAAGAAGAAATATGTGACCTGCAAGCAGGAAAAGAACAACTGTCAATAGAAATAGATCCAGAAATGAGATGGACATAATCATTAGCAGATACAAACATGAAAACATCAATGACAAATATGCTCAAAGATGTAATGTAAAAGATTGGGGTCAGTAAATTATGGCCCACAAGCTAGCCACTTGTTTTTATAAAGTTATACTAGAAAATAGTTAAACCTAATAGTTTATATATTGTTTAGAACTGCATATGCAAAAAGCAGAGTAACTAGTAGTGATACAGACTATATCACCTGCAAGCCGTATGTAAGGAATTTAAAGAAAAAGTTATTTGGCTCTTGAAAAAGATGAACATAATGAGTGAACATAAAAAAGATTTCAGCATAGAAATGAACACAAAAGAATAAAGAGGATGAGAAGTAGCAGATATGTCATAAAGTCTGGTTTTTTTCAATTTTGAAATTTTTTAACATAAAAGCAACTGCCTATCAAAAATAATAAAACTCTATTCAGAGTTTTCTCTGAATTTTTTTTCCAGTTTCAAGTTAGCCAAATATTTTGTAGTAACAGACTCCTTTCTTTTTAGAATATATATTATTCTCCATTAGAGATTTACTTAATTATTATAGAGTAGAGAGGTATTGGGAGAAGGCAATGGCAACCCACTCCATTATTCTTGCCTGGAGAATCCCGTGGACAGAGGAGCCTGGTGGGCTGCTGTCCATGGGATCACACAGAGTCGGACATGCCTGCAGCGACTTAGCATGCATGCACTGGAGAAGGAAATGGCAACCCACTCCAATATTCTTGCCTGGAGAATCCCAGGGTTGGAGGAGCCTGGTGGGCTGCCATCTATGGGGTCGCACAGAGTCGGACAGGACTGAAGCGACTTAGCAGCAGCAGAGAGGTATTGACAAGTACCTCACTTTGGACTTGCCATAAAAGCAATTACATGATAACGTGGATTATTCATAAAGGAGTAAAATAAAGGTCAACAGTAGCAAGGTTAATAGACTAGGGTCCATGAAATATTCTTATAAGACTTCTATTTCACATGTAAAATGGTATAAAATTAGCACATAGAATTCTGTAATAAAGCAGGAATGCAAATTGTAAAAATTATCTAAAAATGCAAAAATAAAACCCTAAAATAAATTTTCAGTAATGAAAAAGCCAATATAAAAGAAGGCAGCAATGAAAAAACAAAGGAAAAAAATGAGATGGGACAGAGGTAAAAGACGAATTTGGAAGACTTAAACCTATTTATATTTTAGTTTTCAGCAGAATTTCTTTTATTGACTTCAGTATGGCATTCTTTGCATGTATATGTGCATCCTGTTTACTGTATATCTTGATTTCTCTAACCCGTTTTCAAAATGTCTCTCTCATTATTTCTCCAAAGACTGCTGCTGCTGCTTGGTCATTCAGTCATGTGCAACTCTTTGCAACCTCATGGACTATATAGCCCACCAGGCTCCTCTGTCCATGTGATTCTCCAGGCAAGAATATTGGAGTGGATTGCCATTCACTTCTCCAAAAGATTGATTCTGGCATACTCTAACTCTTCTCTTGTGCAACAATATTTATATTCTGGTTAGTTTTTTTTCATTTTGTATTTTCCATACAATTGCCTGTTTCTAAGTCTAATTATTTTAAATCCATTTTCAATGTATTATCTCTTACTTACTGCTCAATCTATTGCACTCAAAAATTGTTTTTTAAGTAATTCCTATTTGCTTCTCCTGTGTAATTACTGCTGATAGTTTCTTTGTTGTCTCTTCTATCCTTTGCCATATTGATTTTAATGTCTGTGTCTGAAAACTGCTTCACATTTGAAGCAGTAAAATATCTCCTTCACATTTGAAATGTTTCACTTTTTTAAAAAGTTGGAAAATAATCTGAATATATATACATATATGTATATATATAAAACTGAATCACTTTGCACTACACCTGAAACTAACACAACAATGTAAATCAACTATACTTCCAAAGAAAGTTTCATGTTCTTCTAATTTTTTTTTAACTGAATTATGGACTGCCATTTGTTTTTTGTGTTGTTTTTTTAAGGGGAATTTGAGGCTGTGGTTGTCATTTTCCTTCAAAGAAGATTTATTGTTCCCTGGGGTGGGGCAACTCTTCTCTTCATAGTAGCAGTCTCCTATCACTTTTCCCAGTGGGAGACTAAGATGAAATGAAGTCAGGCTTTAGTCTTTTGTGGCTGAGTAATCTGCATGGGAGAAGAAAATGGCAACGCACTCCAGTTTTGTTACCTGCAGAATCCCAAGGATAGAGGAGCCTGGCAGGCTACAGTCCATGAGGTCTCAAGAGTAGGACAAGATTTAGTGACTAAACCACCACCACCAATCTGCCTGGGAAATCCCATGGACAGAGGCGGGCTATAGTGCATGGGACTCAAAGAGTAGGACATGGCTTAGTGACTAAATAACAACAATCTAGTGATGCTTCATTCCTTGTCATCCTCAAAGTCCCAATCATTAGCTTGGAAAATTTGCAAAGTTTTCATTTCAGGTGGTTCCTCAAAGTCCCATGTGGATGCAGAAATCTCTGCTTGGTTTCCCACCTATAGTTACCGCTTTCACTTTTTGAGGGCTTCCCTGGTGGCTCAGATGGTAGAGTCTGTCTGCAGTGCAGGAGACCCAGGTTCAATCCCTGGGTTGGGAAGATCCAATGAAGAAGGAAATGGCAACCTGCTCCAGTATCCTTGCCTGGAAAATCCCATGGACAGAGGAGCCTTGGCAGGCAAAGTCCATTAGGTTGCAAAGAGTCAGACATGACTGAGCAACTTCACTTTTCACTTTTTGAATCAGTAATCATCTCAACATTCAGATGATCACTCTGCACTTTCCTCCAACTTTACATCTCTCCCCCAAATTTTCAATGTCTTCATAGGTTCCCATTGCCTTCATACATAAGATATGTATAGTTTGTCAAGAACTTTAAGTGGAAGAGTTACTCTGAAATTAGTTATGTGGCCAAAAACAGCATCACCACCAAGGCAAGGTCAATAACCTCTTGTGATTTTTAGAGTACCTTCCCTTTGATCATGTGTTCTCAACTTTTTGAGATTTTTTAATGACCAGATGTTAGTTTTCATATACCAGGATATTTGAAAACTAACATCTTCTAGTCATTATTTTTTAAACTGATAGGTATACTTAAAAAGGGGAAGAAGCCTTCAGAGCTAAAGTTATTCAGAGTATATAAAGCATCTAATAGACTAGAACACACAATGATACAAATGCATATTCACAGAATATAATAGTTAACACTAACCTGAAATTTAAGGGTATTTTCTCCAGAAATTGAAGGAAAAAAATACTGTGGAAAAATCAATAACTATAACATTAGCATTCATTTAATAGGCAGTGATTCATAACTAATTCATTTCACCATCTCATCTATATTTTAGTGACGTGAACAAATAGGAATGTATGGTTTATAATAAATAAGTTATGGGTATGCTTTATGTTTAATATATGTAACCTTGATTTAATGCAATTTCTTAGAGACCCAATAATGCTGACTTTTATGATTTATAACTTTTTATCTAACTTTTTGTGCTTAGAAGTTAATTCTGAGAATTCTCAAATGAGTTTTTTGCAATATAACTCAGAGATTATAATTTAGCATTAAATTTCCTTGTACAGGTAGTTGATAACTATTTTTCCAGGTAAAACATATTTTTCATTGCTCTTTTCATTGCAGAATATCTATTCCCTAATTATGTCTCTGTTCAAACACCTAAATAAGTACAGCTATCCACCTATACAAACAATAACAATTTGGTGTAGACTTATAGAATGAAACCATGAGAGAAGATTTTGAAGTACATCATTCCTTATTGTCTTATTTTCTGGTAAATAGAGAGTAAAATAAGCAGGAAACAGGAGCAAATTCAGAGGGAGAAAGGCAGACAGAGTGTCAGAAAAAAAAGAGAAAGTAGGAAAAAGTCAGAGCAAGTGTTCTGAAGGGAAAAGTGGCAATCTAAGTTTACCTAAATTAATGAGTTGACTAAAAGTTAAATATTAGTTCGGTTAAATTTTGAATTGTCATATCTTATATTTTTACATGCAGCTAACTTATTTTTGTTCTTCTCTTTTCTTTATTTTCCTTTGGTGGTATTATGAGTTAATGCTTGGGATTAAAGTGAAAATGAAGGAAGTACTGCTATTCTATTTTGTTTTTAAGTAAATTGATGGGTGGCGTGAGCAACAGGATACTATCTTATTTGTTCAGACTGCTATAATAAGAAGATCACGCTGGGTGGTTTAAAAAACAAACTTTATATCTTACAGTTCTGGAGATTAAAAGTCCAAAGTCAAGTTGCTGATCGATTCAGTTTTGGTGAGGACCTGTATTCTGTTTCATAAACGGCTGTCTTATGAGGTGTCCCCTGTGGCAGAAGGGGCGAGGGAGCTCTCTGGGGTCTCTTTTTCAAGGGCACTGATTCCACTCATGACACCTTCACTCTCATGATCTGATCACCTCCCTAATGCCCCACCTTCAGATACTATCACACTGGAGATTAGTTCTCAATATTTGAATTTGGGAGCAACACAAACATTCAGTTTATAGCAGACCAATATTCTCCAGCTAATAACCTTCTTGGGTTAAGAGGAAGTCCCCTTAAAAGAAATAAAGTAAGTTCATAAAAAATGCATGACTAACTGGGACATTTTCAGAAGAATGGATTTACCAAGAATAGCCTTCTTAAAGTGCTCCCAAACTCACCAACACTGCCCATACTAATATTGTTGACATGATTAAGATACCATGTGGAAGCACATAGGAAATATAATGTTAAGAAAAATAATGGATGACATTTTTTTTTAATCATGTGTTGTGTTACTATTGTGTATTCTGTGCATCCACACTCTCTTGATTTTTGAATATATTTTGAGTTAGCCACAAAAGGATTCTCTAGTCCTAGCCATGAGTTCTGATGAAATAATATCTTAACCCCAAAAGCATAGAAGTAAATAAATTTCCTTTCCATTTATGGTCAGGTGACCAACAGTTTCTCCAAATAGCAGTCACCTTCACTGTACTAGAAATCATGTGTGAGGTTTATACAACAATCTTTATTCCTAGCACATTGAACCAAAGTAGATTATTTTAGAACTAAAATTTCTCCACACTATATAAATCGAACTTCAATTTAAGTTCATTCTAGGTCCATCTATAACTTTTAGATCACTGCTTTTGGGGAGCATTGATGCAGAAAATCACATTATTTAAGGGGAAATGTTTTAAGATGACTTTAATTTTAAAACTCAAAATCATATATCTTAACAATAGATACTGGATAGGAAGCTTATCTCTGTACTCTGGAAGTTATACATTTTCCTATTTTCTTTTAAGTTAGGGCTTTCATTTAACTAGCCAGTGTAACATGCAGTAAAATTCCTGTTACAATTTATTCACAACCATTTGAAGAAGAATGGTTGATAGATTGATATATTCTGAAATTGTGTACTGAGCTAGAAGAAAACAAATCTGTAAAATATATAAATCTTTTGTCAGGCTTTATAAGTTCAAAACCACTTGAAGATTTTCTACATCTTGCCTGATGTTTAAATACCTGTGTGATGACATATTGAGGTTAGAGTCCTCAATGAAGCAGTGCTGTGTATTTGAAAACACTTGCATTGATTTTATCACTAGATAGCAGCTATGTGACAACTGATGGATCGTAGGGACCACAGTCCATTAACTCTATGTGCCTGTCTCTTGTCAGTAGAATTTTAAAGTCTCCTTATTCCACACATTTGATATTTGCTAAAACAGCACACTTTTCTTTGGACAATATATTTTTTGCTCAAGAAATCAATGGTAATAATTATCCAGAGTAGATTTAAATAATATGTATTCAAATTGATTAATTTAACCAGTAACATAAGATATATGTTAATTCCATTAAGAGACAGATGCATTGCTCTTTATTTTCTGTTGAATTCTTAGTTCTTAATAAATCATCCTGTTTATCAATAGCGCTGCAGGACATGGGGAAATTATCGGTTGGTATGTGATGAACAAGTCTCAGAAGGCTCACTCCACCTCACAAACCCTCTATAATGTCAATTGTTTAAATATTTAACACAGAGATCCTTTTATAATAATATAATTTATAAAAGAAATATATAAATCTGAGAAGGCTGAAACACCTTTTTAAATTAAATTGTTAGAAAGTTTTGAAAACCTTAAGGGTCACTAAAAATGGTAATAATTTTTTTTTTCTGTATCTTGATAGTCAACAGCTTGATGGCTCTCTTTATATTAGTACATTTGATGTAATGAGATCCATGGGAGATCCGGTGGTCAAAATTAATATGGTGAAAAGATCTGGATTGAGATTCTAGTCCTATCATTTACTATGAATAGCTGAATTTCTTAATTTTTCCTAACCCCAGTTTTGTCATCTGTAAAATAAGAATAATTGTAGCAACCCTGTTGTGAGAGTAAGACATAGGACATGAATCAGCTTCTCAGCAAATGGGTCTAACATTTTATAGGCCAAAGTTTCAGGTAAAATTAATCTGGGCATTTGGTATAACTGACAGATGTCAAGTAGAGTCAGAGAAGAAAACCACAATTTATGGCCATAGAGACATAGGTCCAGCTTACAAAGACCTAAAGGAAATCTGTTGTTTTGGTTTTCATAGTACACATCTTTTTCAGCTGAATGATTAGAGGGATCCCAGAAAAAATCTGGGTTACATAACATACGAAACATTAAAAAAAAAGTGTACTATAATTTTTCTAACTTTCAGACATTAAATGTTAATAATCTTATAAAGAACATAACACTAAAACTATGTAAATAAGGATTATGTTAGAGAATCTACTCTACTCATCTGTTTTATGTTAAAGTAACTGTAATAAAACCCCAGGATTACCCTAACAATATATATATTTTTTAATTTAGTCTGTATATGTGGCATATGTTGCCGTTGTTATTTAGTCGCTAAGTCATGTCAGACTCTTTTGCTGCCCCATGGACTGTAGCCCACCAGGCTCCTCAGTCCATGGGATTTCCCAGGCATGAATACTGGAGTGGGCTGCCATTTTCTTCTCCAGAGGATTTTTCCAACCCAGGATAAAGTCCTCATATCTTATGTCTCTTGCATAGGCAGGCAGATTCTTTACCGCTGAGCCACCAGGAAAGCCCATTTGGCATATACGGGATCCTAAATTATGTGAAAATAAAATTACATGATTCGTATGATTGTCATACATAAAAGCACATATAAATCCTACAAATCTTAATAGTGAGTTGATGTCAGAAGTCAAGTCATTGGGAAAAACAACAAAAAACTATGATTAGCAATTGATTAAATTTTGAACTAGGGAAATATTTTTAAACCACAAAAATTATGGATGCTTTTGACAAAAAGAAGATTGGACAATTTGATTGGACAAACAGTAGCAATTTATAGGTCAAGATAAGCCAATCAAAATTATTTTTGTTTGATACAAAGCTGAAAGTCAAATAGGAATCTCAGTAAAATATTAAAAACAAGTGCTACATATTCATCATATCCAAAATATATCCTTTCCATTCATATCATTAAGTACTCCTAAAATTCACAGATGATATTGATAAGATCTCCCTTCACAATAATAACATAGGCTAAGGAAAAGAACATATTTTAACAAAATATCTCATTAAACATACAAGATTATAATTCTTCATAATATTTGAGGTACTTTCAAAGAAATACATTATGAAGAAATATTGAGATATTATTTTATTATTAAATTCACAAGGATAAGTTTTAACAACAAAAAATTTTTAATGTTTTTAGTGACCAAAGATAATGTTGATGAAACAGATACCTTGAACAGTATTGGTAGTAGTTTCAAGTGCTGCAGTTGTGCTGGAAGACAATCATGCATGTTAAAAATATGTTTTTAACCAACTAACTGTGACTGGGGAATCTGTCCTAATGAATACCTTCAAAGGTGATATATATGTTACATTAAATAGTCATTATTTAACAAAAACAACACAATAACATATTTACTAGCTCCAGGTAACCTTAACTCCTTGAGGAAAAAAAGGCAAACTTTTGAATTAAGATGTTGAGAAAAAGAGTAATATTCTGTGCATTACAGTTTTTTTAAATCTTCATGTCTTTTGTGACATTTGCAACATTTTTCATTCTTTGGTTTTTATATCTCCTTTTCAAAGTGACAATTATCTAGTGAATAGATACATATGATTTTTTAAAGTTGGGCAATAATTCATACTCTTTTATAGAGTAGCAATGAAACTATCTTGTGTGTTAATTTTGGGTCCTGCTATTTTTTTCAAATAGTCATCATAATTTATAACATTGAATTCCTGAAGCACATTATTCTATTTATAAAACTTAATTGTTTGCTAAGCATTAATGTTTCATAAAGTTCATACTTAGAACTTAATGCTCAACTAATTTCGATGGAAAAATAACTGGAAAGAGAACACAAGGGCAAGAAGAAAACGAAAGAAATAATACTTGGTGATTAATTGTGCTTGATTTAACAGCAATGAAGGCTGTGTTACAAGTGTGGAGGAAACTGTTGGCAAAGAGTTATTTGCTGCTTCAATTAATGACAGGAGGAAAACTGGAAAGAAATTACAGTTTTCTAACATCAAGGAGAATAAATTCAATATTCTATTAACTTTAAGGTAGAACAGTGTATTCAGTACTATTTTCCTTTCCTTTAACCATACTTTTCCTTAGTATCAATATTGTTTAAAATGTCAGTTCTGTCTACTAACAACACTTTTACAATTCTTTAGAAAGAAAAAAATTAAGAGCACATTTGCTGGCAAAATCCTTTTAACAACAACAACTAAAAGCTAATAATAGTTAAAAGTTAACTTGTATGCTAAAATGGCACTAAAATTTAAGCAGTTGGTTCTAGATTTCTGGTTGTGAACTAGTTAAATACAATATATTCCCAAGCACTATTATAATAGGTAAAAAAATAAAATCTTCTTGGGGAAAAAAAACAACATGTTAACACTTTGTTTTTCTAGTTTTATTGAGAAATAATGACATGCATCACTGTATAAATTAAGGCTTTTGGCATGATAGTTTGGTTAGTAGTATATATTGTGAAATGATTACCACAGTAGGTTGTTAGCATCAGTTCATTTTCTCATATAGATACAATAAAAAGATAATTTTAAAAAATCACCTTGTGATGAGAACATGAAATTTACTTTCAACTTTCCTATATATCATACGGCAGTGTTAGCTATATCCATCATCGTATGCATCTCTAGTAATTATTTATATCATTAAAGTAACTGGAAGCTGTACTTTGGACCATCTTTCTGCAGTTCCCCATGTCTCTACCCTCCACCTCTGATAACCACAAGTCTGATAATTTTTCTATGAATTTGGTGATTTTTGTTGGTGGTGGTTTGTTTTGATTTTTAGATTCCACATATAAGTGAGATATATATTGTTTTTCTCTGTCTAATTTACTCTCTGTCTAATTTACTTCACTTGACATATTGTCTTCAAGGTCCAGCTATATTGTTGCAAATGTTGCAAATTTCCTCATATTTATGGTCGAATAACATTTCATTGTATATATCACAGCTATTTTATTCTTTCATCCACTGGTGGACACAGGTTATTTCCATGTCTTAGCTTGTAAATAATGCCATAATAAACATGGGTGTGCATATATTTTTTTCAAGTCAGTGATTTTGTTTTCTTTGGACATATCTCCCAAAGTGGATTTTTGAGTCGTATGGTATAGGGCCATAAAGTCAGACACAACTAAGCACTCAGCACAGCAATAAAGTTGAGAAAGTAAAAAGGAGAGTTGCTTCAGGATCAGGATGGTATATATATTTTAAATTTTTTGAGCTTCCTCCATACTGTTTTTCATAGTGGCTCTACCAATTTACAATCCTCCCAACAGTGGCAAAGTTTCCCCTTTTCTCCACACCCACTGTTATTTCTTGTCTTTTGGAAGGTGGCCATTCTAACAGGGTTTAGGTGATATCTCACTGAGGTTTTAATTTGCATTTCCCTAAGTACAAGGAGATCAAACCAGTCAATCTTAAAGGAGATCAAACCTGAATATTCATTTTAAGGACTGATGCTGAAGGTGAAGCTCCAGTATTTTGGTCATCTGATGAGAACAGATGACTCATTTGAAAAGCCCCCTATGCTGGGAAAGACGGACGGCAGAAGAAGATGGCGGAAGAGGATGAGATGGCTGGACGGCATCACCGATGCAATGAACATGGACTTGGGCAAACTCCAGGAGACAGTGAGGGACAGGGAGGTCTGGTATGGGTCCATGGGGTTGCAAAGAGTCAGACACGATGGGGTGACTGAACAACAACAGCAAATACAAGTGATGTTGAGCATCCTTTCATACACCTGTTGGCCTTTTGGACAGTTTCTTTGGAAAAACTTCCATTCAGGTCCTTTGTCCATTTTAAAATTTGAGTTATTTTTTTTTCACTGTTGAGTTGTAGTGAATTATTTACATGTACATTTTTCTTTATGTATTTTCCCATTCCTTGTCTTTTCACTGTACTGAAGGCTTCTTTTGCTATGAAGAAGCTTTTTTATTTTAAAGTAGTCCGACTGGCTTGTATTTTGTTTCTTATGCTCAAGGTGTCATAATGGAAAATCATTAACAAGATCCATGTCAAGGAGCTTTGTTTATTCCAGTGTTTTCTTCTAGGAGTTTCATTTTTTACATTTAAGTCTTTAATCCATTTTGAGTTAATTTTTGTGGGTGGTAAAAGATATGAATCCAGTTTCATTCATTTACCTGTGAATATCCAATTCTCTCAGCACCATGAGGCCTACATAAAATACCTTTATCTCATAACACCCTATTTTAAACTGGAAACAGCTCAACTTCAATAAAATTTATTAACTCTGCATTTTACTTCTCCTCACCCTTACACTTTAGGTTATTACTACTAAAATTTACATGTTTTTATATGGCATAACTAATAACAGAATACTTTAACTATGGTTATTTTGACTACATTATTTTTTAAACTTCCAAACTAGTTTTGTTATGTGAATGATACACCACTATTACTATATTGCAGAATCTAACTGTGACTATATATTTACCATTACCAGCGAGATATACTCGGGACTTTTCATGTCTTTAATGATGTTAGTGTTCTTTTTGTTGTCGCTCAGTCTCTTAAGTCGTGTCAGAATCTTGACTCTTTGCAACCCTATGGACTCTCACCAGGCTCCCCTGTCCTCCACTGTCTCCTGGAGTTTGCTCAAATTCATGTCCATTGAGTCAGTGATGCTGTCTAACAATCTCACCCACTTCTCTTCCTGCCTTCAATCTTTCCCAGCATCAGGGTCTTTTGAAATGAGTCAGTTCTTCACATCAAGTCACCAAAGTATTGGAGCTTCAGCTTCAGCATCAGTACTTCCAATCAATATTCAGGACTGATTCCCTTTAGGATTGACTGGTTTGATCTCCTTGTGGTCCAAGGGGCTCTCAAGAGTCTGCTCCAGCACCAGTATTCGAAAGTATCAATTCTTCAACACTCAGCCTTCTTTATGGTCCACCTCTCAGATCTGTACATGACTGCTGGAAAAACCATAGCTATAATGTACTTTTACTGGTAAAATGATGTCTCTGCTTTGTATAACACTGTCTAGGTTGGTCATAGCTTTTCTTCCAAGGAGTTAACATCTTTTAATTTCATGGCTGCAGTCACCATCTTCAGTGATTTTGGATCTCAAGAAAATAAAATGGTCACTTCTTCTACTTTTCCCGCATCTATTTGCCATGAAATCTTGGGACCGGATGCCATGACCTTCATATTTTGAATACTGAGTTTCAAGCCAGCTTTTTCACTCTTCTCTTTTACCCTCATCAAGAGGTTCTTTTGTTCGTCTTTACTCCCTGCCATTAGAGTGGTATCATTTGCATGTCTGAGGTTGATATTTCTCCTGGCAATCTTGATTCCAGCTCATGATTCATCTATCCTGGCGTTTCACAAGATGTACTCTGCATATAAGTTAAATAAACAGGGTGACAATATACAGCCTTGTTGTACTCCTTTCCCAATTTTGAACCAGTCTATTGTTCAGTGTCCAGTTCTAACCGTTGATTTTGACCTACTTACAAGTTTCTTAGGAAACAGTTATTCCCATACCTTTAAGATTTTCCACAGTTTGTGGTCCACACAGTCAAAGACTTTAGCATAGTCAATGAAGAAGATGATTTTCTGAAACTCCCTTGCTTTCTCCATGATCCGTCAGAAATGGAGGAGAGAGAAAGATGCCGGACCGAATGAAAGCTGAGGCAGTCCATTACCGCTAGACCTGCTTTACAAGAAATGCTCAAGGAAGTTCTTTTGAGTGGAAGTTTCACATGCTAGCAAGATAATGCTCAAAATCCTTCAAACTAGGCATCATCAGTACAAGAACCAAGAATTTCCAGATATACAAGCTGGATTTAGAAAAGGCAGCAGAACCATAAATGAAATTGTCAATATTCATTGGATCATGGAGAAAGCAAGGGAGTTTCAGAATGGAATTATGGAATTCTTGACTGACATTTTTTGCCCCGTATTTTGAGTATGTCCTCCTATTCTCTCCTGGCTCAAAAAGTTTCTGTTCAAAATTCGCTGATAAGCAAATGGGGTTCCCTTGTATATAACTTCTTTTCTCTACTGTCTTTGACCTTTGTAATGTCCTTGGGTAGATAGGGCCTGCTATCTTCTTCTGTTTCTAGGTGAGGCAACTGATTGAGCTTTGAAGACATGTGTGACTGAGGACGGGGATATGCCACTGCTTGAGAGTGTCAGACAGAACTGTTGGTGTCATTTTCTTCCCAAGTAACACTGTAGGATGGGCTCTGAGCTTGCTTGAATTCTCTGTCAGTCTTATAAGATGGCCAGGATTAGGTGCTGGATTCAGCAGCTGATGGGTTATGAATTAGGTACCTTGTCCTGCTGGGGCAGCAGGATGGAGCATAGAGCCTTAACAACTCAGAATCAGGCCAGTGTTAGTTGCTGAGTCACGTCCAACTCTTTGGGACGCCATGGATTGTAGCTTGCCAGGCTACTCTGCCCAAGGAATTCTCCAGGCAAGAATACTAGGATGGGTAGCCATTCCCTTCTCCAGGGGATCTTCCCAATCTAGAGGTCGGGCCTAGGTCTCCTGCATTGTAGGCAGATTCTTTACCATCTGAAGCACCAGAAAAATCCAAAATAATACCGGAGTGGGTACTGTGGCTTGCCTGGTGGCTCAGGCGGTAAAGAATCAGGGCAGAATGTGCCCTAGGTTCCCCCGACAACAGAGGCTGCTGGTTTTGCTCTGCAGACGGGAGAAGTCACAGGCTGGGCTCTGTGTTCAGATGCTACTGTGCTTCAGGTGTTGAACAGTCTCCGTAGCATCGTGTGTGCTCTGGGTGGGTTCCCTGGTCAGATAGTCTGGAGGCTCTATTTAGTGATAAGTGGGGCTATGGATTATACTCCCTGCCTGGGCATTGCAGGAGAAGCAGCCGTGAAGATGGTAAGGTTCTTTTTTGTCTCAATTCAAGACCTACCTCTGCACCCCATGTTTTCTGAACACATAGGGCCATTGGTTTTGTTCGGCAAACTCTTAGCTCTGCTGGCCTCTCAGCTGGACTGCCCCTGGGCTCCGCAGTCTCCAGGATTGTCCCCATTCCCTCTGGTCAGATATTCCTGGAAGATGCTCCCCAGTGGGTGGGGCTATGTCTGGGCTCCCTTACCTAAAGGGGTAGGCAAGGGGCCTCCCTAGGCTACTCTGAGTTTCCCAACAGAGTGTTGGGAGAAGCTTGATGCTGCCCTTGGCCTTGGTTATGAATTATTCCCCTGCTGTAGGGAGCACAGAGATACCCTATGCCCAGTACTCACTTTGCTCTGAGGACATTCAGCTCTGCCTGCCTCTCCACTCGAGGGCTACTGTACCACACAGCTCCCAGGAGTGACCGCCAATCCTTCTGTTCAGACAGGCCCAGGAGATACTCCCTACAGAAGCTGGGCTGTATACCTCTTTGTCTGTATATGGGCAGTCTGGGTTCTAGGACCAATAAAACTTCTTCCTTAAGACTCCAGATCAGGCAGACCTGCACCCGCCAAGTTCTCTGGTCAGAATGTACCCCAGCCTGGTTCTGCAGATGACCTCTGCTGCTGTTGAAATGACAGCTTTGGTCCTACAGGGGAGAATTCTGCCAGGATCTGTGTGCTGAGAGATTGTTACAAGTCCCTCCCCACTTCTCTGTCACAGTCAGGTTCCCAGTGGTTGAGCCCCACAGACCCCTGCCATCCTCTGGTGCTGGATCAAACTAGGGGCTCCAGCAAAGACACCCGCAATGCTCAGGGAGGACTTTGTCCCCCTTGGTTCTCTTTTTTCACTGGAGGAATCAGAGGCTCAGGGCTTGAGACTTCTCTGCATGGTGCTGCGCCTGCCAGAAAGTGAAACCAGCTGGTCAACCTGCAGCCTTCTGATGCAGGCCACCCTTTGTGGTAGAGCAGGTACTTCAGCTTTACCTTGGTGTTCTAAGATCTTTTCCAGGTATCTTGTTCTTGAATAATTTTTAGTTGTTCTTGAAAGGAGGAGAAAAATCAGAAACAACCTATGTTGCCACCTGGGTGATGTCACCCAGCCAATGCTAACACTCTTGTAACTATACCACATATTAAGCAATGGTACAGATGCAGAAATGTTGTTTCTTCATTATTGTTGTTCTCTACTAGACAGTAACTGTAATCCCCTACTTTCCTTCTTCTTCTTTTTTTTTTTTCATTTATTTTTATTAGTTGGAGGCTAATTACTTTACAATATTGCAGTGGGTTTTGTCATACATTGACATGAATCAGCCATGGATTTACAAGTATTCCCCATCCCGATCCCCCCTCCCACCTCCCTTCCCACCCGATCCCTCTGGGTCTTCCCAGTGCACCAGGCCCGAACACTTGTCTCATGCATCCCACCTGGGCTGGTGATCTGTTTACCCTAGATAATATACATGTTTTGATGCTGTTCTCTCTAAACATCCCACCCTCGCCTTCTCCCACAGAAAAGAAGCTCCTGCTCACTGCTTAACATACTTAGGTTTGAAGTTTGGAAAGTTTTTTCCATTCTTCTGTTCATTCCCTTTTAACCAAGGTTCTTCATTTGGTCTTGCCACCCTCTCGCATCATACTAACAGTTTTACTGAACACCTGTCCACCAACTGAATTCAATTCCCTATACTTTGATTTTTGATTTTCTCTCAAGTTCCAGTCACCATTATCTCCAGCCAAGACAGGCTAACTAGTCATACTTTCTCTTTGCTTAAACTCAGCCTTTTATGATTATCTTCCACAAAGACATGAATGCAGTTATCTTAGAAGATAAATAAGATTTATTTATCACTTGGAAGTTTAAACCCTTCCAATGGCTTTGAATCACATATAGAAAAAATATGCAGACTTTTTCTGTTGGCCTTTTAGTCCCTGCGGGATATAACTCTGACTTCTCGAACATCATCTACTACACACTCTTTAAAAAAAAAAATATTTTATACTTTTTTTGGCCACATAGCATGTGAAATTTTAGTACTCTGAGCAGGGATTGAACCCATCCCCCCTGCAGTGGAAGCATGGAGTCCTAACCCCTGGCCCACAACCACACACTCTTATTCACCCTAGTCTAGGGTTACCAGATTTAGCAAAATGGGAAGAGAAAAAAAAAATAACACACATATAAATTAAATTTCAGATTAAAAAAAAAGCTTTTTTAAAAGTAGAATATGTATCATCCAATGGTTAGAGATATTTATACTAAAACTATTCTTTTAATTTATTTTTTAATATTTTGATTGGACTTTTTAAAAATTCAATTTTAACTGGATATTCTATTTCTTAACTGGCAACTCTACTCTAGGCCTCCAAATTTAGCTTCCTCAAAATCTTCAAGCTTGTACATGACAGAGTTTTTTAATATACTCTTCCATATGCTTGAAATGCCTTTTTTAAAGTTTTCATACACAAAATTATTAAAATTTTAAATGACAAGGAGACCTTCAAATAAAACACTTGTGAACATTCAAATGTAGTGGCAAATGGCCAAATACACTTTTTATTTTTCCAAACAAAAAAGCCAGTTTCACAAGCCTAGGTCCCCTCCATGGCATCAAATGTATAAAGTGTAACATAAGCAAAGAAAAGGAGGGGGTTTGTGAGGCAAAATCCCTTAGAAGAGAAGAGGAATACAAAGCAGATGGAAAGAGAACAACTCAACTGTGGTGGCCTGAATAATGGCTCCCAAAATATGCCTAGTTCTTAATCCCTGGAACCTTGGGTGCTGTATTATGTGGCAAAAGGATCTTTTCAAATGTGATTCAGTTAAAGATCTTGAGACTGGGAGATTATCATGGAGATTATCCAGATAGGCCCCATATCATTATGATGACCGTTATAAGAGGAACCCCGTAGAGTCAGCAGAGAAGAAGGCTATGGGAGGACAGATGCAGAGACTGGAGAGATGCAGTTTGAAGGTGAAGGTAAAGACATAAGCCGAGGAGCCCAGGCAGTCAGTAAAAGCAGAGAAGTGCAAGGCAACAGATTCTCCACTCAGACCTTCAGAAGGAACCAGCTCAGCTGACAACTTGGTTTTTCAGCCCCATAAGACTCAGCTCTTAGGACTGTAAGGGAATACATCTGTGTTTTAAGCCATTAAATCTGTTGCAATTTGTTACAGTGCCTACAGGAAACTAATACGAGAGCTGACTCAGTTTCTACTCTTTTCCCGTTGCAGCTTCCAAACTTAATGATCAAGGATTTTTCAAAGGAACCTTATTCATGTTTGTTTTAAACTTGGCTTTCACCCAGCACTCCAGTTAAATTAAGTTTTACTTAATCATTCTTCTGTATTACTCTGAGTTCTTTTTAAAAATGGTGGGGAAACTGACATCAACCCTCAACCTGGTTTTTTATAGCAAGTACAATGAAATACCATGGTATTGCTTAAGAAATATGCTAAGAAAAATGCCTTAAGCCTTTTAATTTAGCTATTGAAATAGTCTGGTTGACTATAGAACATATTTTTGGCACTCCTTGAATGATACAGTTTGTCTACTTCCCTTCAGAAATCAACCATGTAAATAAATACATCTGGTAGCCTCTCAAGTCCGTTGATAAGACAACAAATTATGTGGTTTTAGACTTAGGGAACAAAAAGAATTATTATGCATGAAGCATGTTCTAAAAATAAGATAAAAAGATTGCAAACATAATAGTATTCATAAATATGAGGCATTACAATATGAGCACAATTATGATAAAGGATAGGGGAGGAATAGTAATGATTACCAGGATTACAGCTAGAACTGAAAACATTAAGAAATACTTTTTTCAAAATCCAGGGGCACAGTTTAGGCTTGATTTTAGTATTAGAAAGTATATTTACTTAATTTTTCAGCATAATGAAACAGTTTTTTAAAATAGCATGATAAAATATCTTCAACACAGCAATTCTATAGAAGTAAACAATTTGGAAACTTCAGGAAAGAGAGATACTGTTGCTATAAATACTTATATGAAATTAGTGTAGTCATTTTAAGATTATAAAAATACAAAATATAATGAGTGCACCAGGTTAGGAAGGAAAATTATCATAACATTGTCATTTTGTTCTGTAGGCACATTTTCTCTTCATCCTATAAGTACTGATTTGCCAAAGGTTCCGCCTCATTCCTTCTTTGTATTTTATACAGCTTTCCAAAGAAAGTCCAATCAAAAACTTAAAAATCAATAATTCCCATCTTACTTAATGCTGATTGCATTTCTGCATATTTACATAAGCACTAAATATCATCTCCTAAGTGTCCAGGATCAACTTCAACTCAATCCAAAGCTACCTTTAAGAATCTGTTCCTTTTCTCCTGTATTTCTAACCTTGATGAATGATACTTTTACACACTTGCCCAGATGATATACTAGAAACCATCATAAATGTCATCTCTTTTCAATTTTTAATCAATTGTTAATCTATTTCCCCACCTCCATCCCGATTTCACTACTCTTCCATCATCTGCTTTTGAGGTTGTCTCAGTCTCTCGTCAATGGCCCTATCTAGTCAACTATATTTTATACAGATACACAGAAAAAATAGTTTTAAAAGTTCTAAAACTGACACGCTGAAAATATGTGTGACTAGAAGGTAAGTTGATATGAATAATTAAAACCAAGCACAGAGAGATTTGAATACAGAAAGAGCCAGTGGATATTATCGGACAGCGAGGACAGAATGACAAGTAAAACTGGCTAATCACAGTCCCTAAAAGAAGAAATAAAGACTGTAGAAGAGAAACAGTCTTTCAAAGATCATACGTACAGATCTTCCAGTGTGGTTGAAAGACATGCAATGTCAGCTTGGCTGTCAGGAGGGTGATGCACAACTTGTCTGGCTACTTCTGCTTGTCCTCTATAAGAGTTAAACAGTTTTAAGTTTTGCAGATTTGTAATTTCTTTTCTTGTTTTGACAATACCATTCTTGGCAATACAATTCCTAAAAATCTAGAAATATAGTCTATTTGTTTCTGGTCAGTTCAGTGTACAAACCACTACAGATCTTGTCTATAAACAGTTGTTAGGCCCCAGGGCTTTGTCCCATGTTCAGCGGACTCTGTTCTCTGCTCATCCCTGTCTGTCTCTTAGCTTGATTGAGCTTACATGAAGCAGGCAGCTCAGGTGAGGTCTTAACCTCCCTCCTATGCTGGCGCCTATCTCAGGGCACAAACCTCCCAGCAGAGAATATGTCTAGAAGTGGTTTGGGCCAGATATTTATTCTTTCATAAGACATATACTTTATGATCACCACTTCTAACAGCTCTTCCTTGTTATATGGTACCTAAAGGCTCCGAATCTCAGAATTCTCCATCAAAGTGGACTGTCAGCCAGAAGCAGCTTAAGCAAAGCTTCCTTTCCATCCATCACAACTTGTAGACAGCAAATTACACTTGCAGACAGCAAATCTCTGGTGTGTTTACATTTTTCTTGCAGGATTTTGTTTAAAGTGGAAAGAATCAACAGAAACATACACACTTGTTTAATTTACTCTAACATTTCAACTGACGTTACAGAGAGGTAGGAATGCACTCTGCCTTCCATAATACAATCGACAAAAGGAAGCCAGACTTTTCTCCAGGAATAACAATATTGTAAATATGCTAGTTTCACCCAAATCATTGTTTATATTCAGCTTAAATCTGAATAATTCCTTTGAAAGTTTTTTCTAGAAAATAATTATAAAATTCAAATGAAGAAGTCAGCATCTAAAAATAGTTTGAAAAAGAATATATGGGGGTAGCTAACCTTATCAGATAGTCATATTTATTACAAAATGATCATACTTAACAGTTCTTTGGTGGCTCATAGATTTACCAATTAAAACATGGATCATGATAAAAACTCCAGAAAGAGATGAACACATATAACAAACACTGCTATACAATAATGGTAATATCAGAAACCTTTAAAATAACTATGTGGACAGTTGCTTCAATATCTATAAGCAGATGACAGTGATACTGGGTTCTTTATTTTATTATACACACAAAATCTAATTCTAGATAAACTAAAAACTAAGATCTGGTTAAGAAATAATAAAACATTTTTATGATATCCATTTTATAAGTAAAAGGACCTCTGCAGAAGTACACATTATGAGAAAATCAAGAAGGCAGAAATTAATCATTTTGATTCTTTTGAACTTGAAGATTTGAACTGATAGCCTAAAGATAAACCAATATTTCTAAGAAGATCTTTGAAAAGCATAGCCATGAAAGAATAATATCCAAAATATGTAAGTGTGCAATTAAGAGAAAAATCAAATATCTCAGGAGAATGTGGCCTGAAGATGGAAACTCTTTCCGTGCAAGGGAAACACATAGATGGCAATACATTAAATCTTACTAGTACCAGGGGAAATGTAAGTTTTGAAAACATTGAGATACTTCATCCTGATGAATACATCTTGCAGAAAATGGTGCCCAAGTGCAAGAGGCATGTACAAGAAACTATATAAGTAGTGTTGCTAATAATAGCAAATGAGTGAGTGAGTGAGTGAGTGAGTGAGTGAAGTCACTCAGTTGTGTCCGATTCTTTGCGAACCCATGGACTGTAGCCTACCAGGCTTCACTGTCCATGGGATTTTCCAGGCAAGAGTACTGGAGTGGGTTGTCATTTCCTTCTCCAGGGGATCTTCTCGACCCAGGGATCGAACCCAGGTCTCCTGCATTGCAGGCAGACACTTTACCCTCTGAGCCACCAGGGAAGCTGGTGGAGGAGTACATAATACTATCAACACTAATATTCTAGGTCTTAATTTGATTAATAACTCATGGGTACAGATGTTCTAAAGATACTGCAGAATTACATGTATATTACGCACATTGTTTTGTATGCATGAAACACTGCAAAGTAGACTGTTCAGTGCCACTTTTTGTCCTAGAGTCAGTTCTTGTCCTAGGTACACATGCTGATGAATAGATTTGAAAAGATCCATGGTCTTAACCCCTTAACCCCTTGCTAGAGTGCTAGTGTTTCATCTTTGGTGCCTCTTCACATCTTTGTCTTATGAAGAGTAAAACATTAAGCCACACTGGTCAGTTTTCTTAGGAATATCATTTAGATATTGGGCTGTAGATGTGTGCATGCACCAGGAGGGCACATAGACGACGTTCATGTGTAAAGGATAGAGGGATTAAGGTTCCAAAATAACAGAAAAAAGTTAAATTGATCTGAGAAATCTTTTGAGAGAGGAGAATGAGAACTGCCCAGAACTTCAAGGTGTTAGTGGAGAAGAAGACAAAGGATGTTTTCACCAGAGTTGCCTCAGACTGTTTACAAATTCAATGTTGCCAATGCATGTTTAAGAAAAACATAGTTTAGAGCATGCTCTATATAGATCTGCTCTGAGATTCCAGCACTGAGCTCTGGATCTTCTTGCTCAACAAAGAGAAAATTAAGAATGAAAATTGATGAATGTTCTGTAGAGAAGGCGTATGACATTCAGGAGAGTCCTAAAAAGGTTGGTGGTGTGCATTTCCCAGGCTTGTACGGCTACCCAGTATTTTTACTGCCTGCTAATTTTTCCACCATGGAATTCATGTCTTGGATTAAGACAGTGATGCTTGGATGTCAGTAACAGCACTGATTATCTTCTTAATTCTCAAAGCATAATCACAGTAACACACAGCATTTAATGTTTGGCAATGATGACAACAATATCCTAACTACATCAGTTCTGCAGCTTCAGTTATTTTTCTTCCTTTTTCTCTGTGTGTGTGCTCCCAACTAAGAGTTAGGTCCTGTGGCGTACAATGAAAACTGATAACTTAAGATCTGCATGATAGACAATGCAGTTGACTTCTTCAAGTCCTACTTCAAACTGCTTCTCCCTTGCTGTATTCCACTATAGAGGCTAGAGAGCAAATTCAACATCTAGTCTCTCTCTGAACCTAGCAGTGTTTGTGTTCGCAGTTTAGGGGATGGTTTTCCCTTCCCAGAACAAAGAAAGAAGGAAGGAAGGGAAGGGGGAGAAAAAAGAAAGAACAATAAAAGAAAAAAAAAAAGAGAGAGAGAAAGAGGAAGGAAAGAAAGAAAGGAGGAAAACCTGAAAACAGAAGGGAAAGGGAAAGAAGAAAGGCATAATTTTTTGTTGTTTTAGTTGTTTATTTCAATATGAAAAGATGTTACAGCCACATTCCAACCCTAAGGTTTAAAGTTTTAAACAATGAGTGTTTAAGGAGCACATACCGGACATGGAAGGCCTCCCAATAGACATCTTCACATGTAAAACAAAATACAGCTATGAAGTATGTAGTCACTGCTTGCCATTGCTCTAGAGCCTATTTGACATAGTTCATGGGGAAAAAAATAAAAAAGATAAATATCACTGCAACTGATAATGTTTGGCTGGCTTTTATTATTTAAATAATGAACACATGTTATTACATGAACAAATGGGCCATTACATACAGAATATATAGAATTTTTAATGACAATTAAAAATATGTCTTAAGTTTAAATCAGATTTCAGATTAGAACTTAACCTTTAATGAATTTATAATCCTTCCTGTGCATTGTATTATTAGTCATGAGTAAAGAACATGAGATGTTCATTGTAATTAGGATTAAACTTATATTCTCAATCTAAAGTTTATTTTTTATCTACATTTTCATAGTTGTTGCCCAACTGTGTTTAATCAATGGTAGTGAGAGTAGCTTTTCCTCAACAATCTGTAGATTCAAAAAGGATATTATAAATATATTGTCTCAGCCTCAACCTGCTCTCATAGGCCTCACAGTGTCTGCCTTCTATGCCAGGCATTTCTGGGAATCAGCAGAGTTCTTCTCTGTGCTGCTCAGGAGGAAGCCCAATCATGTTTTTCTGCTCCACAGTCCTCCTGATGGCTTTCTGTGTGGCTTCTGCCCAGGGAGAATGCGTTCAGCAGGGCACAGCTGTTGTCTGCAGGGGGTTTCCCCAGGCCATCAGAAGCAGCACACTCGCTGTCTTGCAGTTCTGAGTCAGCCTTTGGCATGTTACTGCTTAAACTCAGAATCTCAGAAAGTACTTGTCAGCTACTTCATCTCATGACAATAATCCCTAAAGATTTGAAAGAGTAGTATGTTCTTGTTGACTGCTTGAAATAGACCATGGTAATACTATTTACATCATGGCAATAAGCATGTGATACAAATCAAGCTATGATTTTTAAGGAGGGAGTGATTGTTAAACATCTGCCTGACACAAATGACTCAAAACAATCACCAAAAAAGATAGAAAAAACTAAAAATAACAACAACGAGAAAAACAAAGCTATCACTGATTTGGGGAATGGGAACGAAATAGCATAGAACTTTTACCATACCATCATTTCTTCCTCCATCTCTTATCAGAAACTGTAGGTGCATATAGGGGGAAAAAATCAAATAAATAAACCACAACAACCAAAAACTTCATTTCTCCACCTTTAGCCAAAATCAAAGGACCCATTATTTTAATTCATAGAAATAAAAAGCCTGGATTTTTATGAGATGGTCCAGTGGTCATGTATGGATGTGAGAGTTGGACTGTGAAGAAAGCTGAGTGCTGAAAAATTGATGCTTTTGAATTGTGGTGTTGGAGAAGACTCTTGAGAGTCCCTTGGACTGCAAGGAGATCCAACCAGTCCATCCTAAAGGAAATCAGTCCTGAATATTCATTGGAAGGACTGATGCTGAAGCTGAAACTCCAATATTGGCCACCTCATGCGAACTGTTGACTCACTGGAAAAGATCCTGATGCTGGGAGGGATTGGGGGCAGGAGGAGAAGGGGACGACAGAGGATGAGATGGCTGGATGGCATCACCGACTCGATGGACATGAGTTTGAGTAAACTTTGGGAGTCGGTGATGGACAGGGAGGCCTGGTGTGCTGCGATTCATGGGGTTGCAAAGAGTCGGACATGACTGAGTGACTGAACTGAACTGAACTGAACTGAATGGCATTACTGAATCAATGGATATGAGTTTGAGCAAGCTCCCAGAGTTGGTGATGGACAGGGAAGCCTGGTGTGCTGCCATGGGATCACAGAGCTGGACATGACTGAGCGACTGAACTGATTTCTACAAACAACTATATTCTGAAGATTCTCTGCTAACACTTCATTACAAAAGTAATTTTCTTTTTCATATCTCCGCCCAACACACACTCACACAGTCCCTGAGCTATGTTCCTAAGAGTCAAATATCCTTGAACTGACACCCCAACAGCTTCCTCTTAACCCTTTTTCCTGTTTCTCTGGACTAATAATCCCCACTCTCTATCACAATTTACCTGGCATTCCTGACATTGATAGAGGATTAAATTATCAGAAATGTTGAGCCAGAAACTACTTCCAGTAAGTAATATGATCACTATTCTGCTTTGGATGCTTTAAAGAAAGATAATGAATTCTTGAGACCTTATGGGAAAATCAGGAACTCTACTGAAATTGAATCTGACTCCATTTTTTACATTTGTTCACAACAGTCAAGCCCTAACACTTCTTCTTTTCCCTCTTGTACCCACCATAGGGCAAGTGCATAAGAAAATTCAAGTGCTCCCTACCTTAGTACTGGCAGGAGGGTCAGGCCACACAAGCCCCAGCATTTGTGCAGGAGTCCTCATGCCACAGCCCTACCTCCTAAGCACCATGGAACTCCAAAGCCGCTCTGTACCCTCCTTTCTCAAGCTATTTTCTGACATGCCTGGAACTTGGCTTGCTCCCTCCAAAAGGTCTCACAGTGGCAGAGGAACCAGAGACGAAATTGCCAACATCCACTGGATCATTGAACAAGCAAGAGAGTTCCAGAAAAACATCTATTTCTGCTTTATTGACTAGGCCAAAGCCTTCGACTGTGTGGATCACAATAAACTGTGGAAAATTCTGAAAGAATTGGGAATACCAGACCACCTGACCTGCCTCTTGAGAAACCTGTATGCAGGTCAGGAAGCAACAGCTAGAACTGGACATGGAACAACAGACTGGTTCCAAATAGGAAAAGGAGGACGTCAAGGCTGTATATTGTCACCCTGCTTATTTAACTTATATTCAGAGTACATCATGAGAAACACTGGGCTGGAAGAAGCACAAGCTGGAATCAAGATTGGCGGGAGAAATATCAATAACCTCAGATATGCAGATGACACCACCCTTATGGCAGAAAGTGAAGAGGAACTAAAAATCCTCTTGATGAAAGTGAAAGAGGAGAGTGAAAAAGTTGGCTTAAAGCTCAACATTCAGAAAACTAAGATCATGGCATCTGGTCCCATCACTTCATGGGAAATAGATGGGGAAACAGTGAAAACAATGTCAGACTTTATTTGAGGGGGCTCCAAAATCACTGCAGATGGTGATTGCAGCCATGAAATTAAAAGGTGCTTACTCCTTAGAAGGAAAGTTATGACCAACCTAGATAGCATATTAAAATCAGACATTACTTTGCCAACAAAGGTCCATCTGGTCAAGGCTATGGTTTTTCCAGTGGTCATGTATGGATGTGAGAGTTGGACTGTGAAGAAAGATGAGCGCCAAAAAATTAATGCTTTTGAACTGTGGTGTTGGAAAAGACTCTTGAGAGCCCCTTGGGCTTCAAGGAGATCCAACTGGTCCACCCTAAAGATCAGTCCTGGGTATTCACTGGAAGGACTGATGCTGAAGGTGAAACTCCAACACTTTGGCCACCTCATGCAAAGAGTTGACTCACTGGAAAAGACCCTGATGCTGGGAAGGACTGGGAGCAGGAGGAGAAGGGGATGAGATGGCTGGATGACATCACCGACTCGATGAACATGGGTTTGAGTAAACTCCGGAAGTTTGTGATGGACAGGGAGGCCTGGCGTTCTGTGATTCATGGGGTCATAAAGAGTGGGACACGACTGAGTGACTGAACTGACTGAACTGTGAATGATAAATACTTTTATGTATATTTTGTTTTGTGTATAACATCATCAGTCATGACATATAAACCAAATTTGGCATGTATGCAGAGAAGAGACGTATATCCTGTCTGGATGAAATTATCCAAGTATTTATAGAGGCTCTTTGGGCTGTATTTGGTCCAATAATGGGAACGTGTAACTAGGAGAAAGTCCATAAGGAAATTTAGACTTGGCTGGAATTCATTTGTATGGTATTAAGCAGTTTGTAGGGTAGTACTAATGTAAGAATTGGTCCATATTTCTTGGTGTAGTGTAAGGTTTATCTTGCTCTTAATGATGCCAGTATTCTGGTCCTATGCCTGGACTCCAGTGAGTGGAAGAGAATGCAGTACAAATAATGGTACAACCGTCAACTGCAATGTAAGGCAAGAGCTCTTGGTCTATCTTGTCTCAGCACTCTATCTCCCAATATCTAGAAGTATCTAATATACAGTACATGATACAATAGAAAGGCGAAGCGGAACAGAATACACTGAGTGCAATATTAGAAGTACCATAAATATTTTATGCTTATGTAGATTACCAAGGACCATCTTTTGTCTGAGAACAGAGGTGAAAGAAGAAAAGTGACAAAGGCTGTATCATGGAAGAAGCTTTTGAACTTGCTTGAGAGATGTTCAGAAATCTCAATAGTGAGGCCAGTAGAAAACAGACTTAGAGTTGGGAAATAGCATTTTAAACACTGTGTATTTTAAGCAATAAAAGAGAACTGAGAATTCAAGCCTGATAGACTAAAAAAAATTCTAGGTGAACAACAACTTGCATTCAACTTACATCTAACAAAATGTTTAGGGAAAGTGAACAGAGTTTTTAAAAACTGTACATAGTATGATTTCAGTATAAAATTCCAAACATGCTTTTAATAGTCTGAAACCTGGTAACCCTTGAGCAGGACAGTTTAGTAAATGGAAGGGTCATAAGGGGGCTTCTGGAATGTTCCTAATGCTCTGTTTCTTGATCTGGGCACTGATTAAACAAATATATTCAGATTACAAAAAAATTTTTTGAGCTATATATTATGATTTGTATGGCTTTCTAAATGGATATTGTAATTTAATAAAGTTTACTTTCAAAATTAAAATAAATATCAACAATTACAGTTTGAGTAAAAATTTATGAATGGTTAAGTTTGGTTACAGATTAAATTAATATTGAATAACAGCAGGATATGCATTTGGAAATGAGTGATACTGTGATAAGTTATAAAAATGGTTCTCAGAAGCTTTGGGATGCCGAAATTACACACAGAAGTATAAAACGTGGTATAAATACAGTTGTGTTTTGCCAAAGTGAGAGGCTCAGAGGGTAAAGTGTATGAAAGGTAGACAGTAAGCAGGTATGGCCTGGCAAGGCGCTGGGGCAGGTGGTAGAACAAACCAGACAGCAGTCAGTTCAATGGTGCATTCATGTGATAGCAATGGGAGTAATCACACAAATCAGACCCTCTATGTAAACATATCCCCCCATTTAATAAGGTTAAGCTAAAAAGAGTGTGATAGAAAGCTACTAAATCTTCTAGCTAATGATACTAAAGATGCTAAAATAAGGAATTTGAGGCTTTACAAGTTCGAAATGAGCGACCATCAGGACAAGCTTGAATTCTTCCCTTCCCTATACTGGGAGAGACTGAGAAAAATTGAAACTGCTCTTTGTTTGGAAAAAGTTCAACTAAATCAATGTCTCAGTGCCTTTTGGGGAAAGTCAGCCATTCACTGTATGGTGCTTGGACTCTATTTCAAAGTGGCCCAAAGGTGTTATAAAAAGTGGTAATTAGGTTTATCAAACTGATTTGTATAGACTTTCGCCTGAAGCTATGGCTTATTTGTTTCAATAAACTCAGTGATAACAGGCTTAAGCCTTACTTATTTTCTAAGGAAAAGTCTCTTGACCATAATACAGCCTGACATGAAGGAGGCAAATTCTTCAGCTCTTATTCATTCAAAGTATAGAAACGCGCAATTTGACCTGGCAGTACATTGATAGGACACTAATTGTGCTTCATCCTGGCATAATTCTGGACACAAGCACCCAACAGAAGACGACTGTCATCCCTTTGGCCTTGGTAGGGAGGGTGTAGTTAGTACAATCTGTTTGCAGGAGCCTGAATGACCGATTCAGGGCTCTTACCAGACACTACTAGAATACATACTTTTTCAGTTCCCTAAAATGTTCTACAGCTATTTTAGGGCCAATATTTATCATATATTATTTTGTTCTGTGTGTTTTGCCACCTCTAGCAGAGCAGTTCACAGAAGGAAATCAGATTACAGGGATCTCTTATAGGCCTCCACCAAGTCTACCCAGCTACCCGCTTTGGCACCCATGTCTGCTTCTCCTCCTGTTAGAGTGAAATAGGTCCCATCTTCCTACCTACCAGTTACCTGTGTATAATCTGGGTCCTATAATTGACCTGGTTTTTAAATTGGGCATTGTATTGGCTATGCACACTATTCTACTCTTCTGTGGCGCTGACTTACTTAAAAGAAGACAAATTCCACTAATAGGAATGAATTAGGCACCTATTATATTTTTGCTTCATAACTTACTTATCAGGCCATGTCCCACGAAAAGCCCCCTAAGTAGGACTAGAATTTCTCTGGAAAACTCACAGTAAGCAATGATCATTGGAAGACTTTCTATATATTTCTGTTCTTCTTTCTATATATGCAGTGCAGATTTTTTTTTTTCCCCCTAGAAAACCACCTTGATTTCTGGATCATGATCCAGGAAAATACACCTTGAGTTGTAATGATCTAGCAAAAGTAATAATCAAATAATGGGCATACACTGCCTCCGAGAGTTTACTGTCAGAGAGAAGGTACTGTAAGAGCTAGTGTGAAAGGGTTCCTGGGGAATATCTGTCACTCTCTCCACTGTCCCCAAGTCTACAACACACATGGGCCACCTAATGTGGAGGCCAAAGGACATGCTTCTCTTCAGTCAAATGTGTCGCTGAATACACCATTAA
The DNA here is from genome assembly GCF_019320065.1 of Cervus canadensis. Taxonomy (NCBI): domain Eukaryota; kingdom Metazoa; phylum Chordata; class Mammalia; order Artiodactyla; family Cervidae; genus Cervus; species Cervus canadensis. The sequence goes on along the minus strand of NC_057398.1, from coordinate 61,174,969 downwards.
TAGGAAGAGACCACACTCCCACAAGAGATCGGCTCTCATCTTTATGGGATCCAGTGGTCTCAGCAAATTATTATATGTCTTACTCGTTTACTGCTTGAATTTCATTAATAAAAACACCTAAAACTTCTAACACCATGTAGCAGCGGTATGAGTCATTGACAGACATCATGGAGGGAACACTTGATATGCTAAGGGAAAGGCAACCACATGATTAGTTTAATTTAGTTCTTTAAATTAAATTGCCTTTCTGAAGGGTCCTAAAAATCTCTTACTGGTTCAACTTCACTGCTAAAGCTCAATTATCAGAATGTAGAGAAAATTAGGTCATGCTCATTTTTATATGAGTATTATCTGACTACTCCAAAATGCATGTATATTTATATACACATACTCATATACATACACACATATGTAAGCCTACATGTGTGTGCACACATGCGCTAACAGGTAAAATTGCTTTATAGGCCATATAGTTTTGAACAAATGCTCTTTCAATACTCACAGAGTATATGAATATTGAATGCTAGTTCACATATTCACCAAAACATGTGACAGCACTGAATGTTAAGATTACAAATAGGACCTGTCATGCTGATTAACTCCAGGTACTCTAAGACAGAATAAAAATATCTGAAGCAGTTCTAATGAGATGGATGAAACTGGAGCCCATTATACAGAGTGAAGTAAGCCAGAAAGATAAAGACCAATACAGTATACTAATGCAAATATATGGAATTTAGAAAGATGGTAATGATAACCCTACATGCAAAACAGAAAAAGAGACACAGATGTACAGAACAGAATTTTGGACTCTGTGGGAGAAGGCGAGGGTGGGATGTTTAGAGAGAACAGCATCAAAACATGTATATTATCTAGGGTGAAACAGATCACCAGCCCAGGCTGGATGCATGAGACAAGTGCTCGGGCCTGGTGCACTGGGAAGACCCAGAGGAATCGGGTGGAGAGGGAGGTGGGACGGGGGATCGGGATGGGGAATACATGTAAATCCATGGCTGATTCATGTCAATGTATGACAAAAACCACTACAATATTGTAAAGTAATTAGCCTCTAACTAATAAAAATAAATGGAAAAAATATATATCTCCCTGCATTAAATTATAAATTCATTTCTTACAACACAGCTTGATTGAAACATTCAAAAGGAAACATTCCATGTGATGTTTAGAATTCTGACTTCCTCTGAATTTCTACATGGCAGCTCTTAGAGCTGTGCTCTCTGATACTATAGCTATGAACCCCATGCTGCTCTTTAAGTTCACAATAACTTAAATTAAAAACCAAGTTCCTCCAACGCACTAGCCACATTTCAATTTATCAATAGCCACCTACATGTGGTGTGTGGCTGACATGTTTGAGAGTGCAGAATTATTTCTTCTTGAGCCATTCATTCATACTTATGGCAGGCAAACGAAGATAGCAAAAACTGAAGATCTTTCAGGAGATTTTGGAATTCAGGCTTGAAAGGAGGAATTTCACTTTCTCCAATTTATTTTGGTTATAGATAGGCTCTGGATCCAACATGAGATCAAGAGGAATTGGAAATATATGTTTTTGCCAATGAGGAAAATTTAGACAGCTCACTGAATGAACAACATTGCCTCCACTACAGTCTGCTATAGCTATTGACCATTTACTCCAATTTTCTTCAGAGGTACTCACATACCTCTCCCCAAAAGAGATCCCCCAAAGACCCAATATCTCTCAAATTCCACTTAGAGTTTAGAGACCACATCTGCTACATGAAAAAGTCTCATTAGAATAATGAGCATTTATCATAACATCTGAAATTAAAAGATGCTTGCTCCTTGGAAGAAAAGTTGTGACCAACCTAGATGGCATATTAAAAAGCCGAGACATTACTTTGCCAACAAAGGTCCGTCTAGTCAAAGCTGTGGTTTTTCAGGTAGTCATGTATGGATGTGGGAGTTAGACTATAAAGAAAGCTGAGCACCGAAGAATTGATGCTTGTGAACTGTGGTGTTGGAGAAGACTCTTGAGAGTCCCTTGGACTGCAAGCAGATCCAACCAGTCCATCCTAAGGGAAATCAGTCCTGAATATTCATTGGAAGGACTGATGCTGAAGCTGAAACTCCAATACTTTGGCCACCTCATGTGAAGAACTGACTCATTTGAAAAGACCCTGATGCTGGGAAAGATTGAAGGCAGGAGGAGAAGAGGACAACAGAGGATGAGATGGTTGGATGGCATCACCGACTCAATGGATATGAATTTGAGTAAACTCTAGGTGCTGGCGATGGACAGGAAAGCCTGGTGTGCTGCAGTCCATGGGGTCACAAAGAGATGGACACGACTGAGCGACTGAACTGAAACTAGTTGGGATTTTCTGAAGATATTTTTAAACCATATGATTCAATAGGATGTAATATAGGAGACAAGATTATATTAATAGAAAAACTGAAAATGAAATTGATGTTCTTTGTATTTGAAGCTATGGATTAAGATTTTCATATAACTACTTACAAACAAAGGTTGACTTTATTAAATAAAGGTGGTGGGAGAGGCCACATTTATTACCGTACTCTTTTTCATTCCACTACCTAAGTTGATATGTCATACTTGTAGAAATACTTTTAAGGATAATGCTTAAATACAAAAAGAACTTGAGTTGCCTTTTAGCTTAACAAATGAACTGTTGTATAGTAAGAATTTCACCAATCATCTGTCAAAACTGACGACTACATCTGTATCTATCTAGAAAGTCATACTGTTTATTTTATCAGTATATTATGCCTTTGCCTCAAATTAATGCATTCTGTTATTAGGAATTAATTGGAGGAAAACAGCTTGCTCATGGGTTGAAACTTAAAATAGTGGCTTTAGGATTAATACAGAGGTGGAATGAAAATATCATATTTATAATTGGAATGTTTTTATGAGGGAATATCAAAGAAAAAATTAGTCAATTACAAAGCAACAATGAAAAATGCAAAGATAACTTCTCCCGGTTATAGCCCACAGCTGCTCTTGTACATCCTGGAAAATAAACAGTCTCAATTATAAACTTGGCACAAAGAATAATGTTGTGAGTTATAATTAATGTAACTTATATGAGCTGATTTTCTCAGCTTTATGACCAGTAACCTACAGGTAAACAGAATATTCTATTACATTTAAGAGGTTGTTCATAATTTAGAACTGGTTAATATGCAAATAAGATTTCTTAGTGTGTTTACCTGAAATTTGGAAATATTCTTCAGAAATAAGAGAATAAATAGACAAAGTGTGCATTTTAAGGGTGTATTTTTTAATAATGACTAATTTAGTTTCATTTATTCATGCTACTCTCATAACTAATTTGCATATTACCAAAGTAAAATAATCATTTGAGAAAAAGTTATTTTTATAAAAATATGGCCCCTTATTTTCTGGAGGTGAGTATTTTTAAATTGTACCGAATCTTAATGATGAAATAAATAATTCTTCATTCAAGCTATCTTTTTTCCCTGGGACAAATTAGAACATGAAATATATTTCTCTATATAATCAATACTTAAGGAATGTACTTGTAAACTATTGACTCAAATTTCAAAAGTTAAATGTCATACATTCATTTCCCTGTGGTACATATTTGTGTATATGTACTTATTTGTATGTATGTACTACATATTTGTAAATATGTAGTACACATTTGTATGTATGTATGGAAATATGTAGTGCATATTTCCCTGTGAATACTCTTGTTGAAAAATAACATTATAAGTGCTAATATACTTCTTTAGATCTCTGTTAGCTAACAGATACTGCTGTTCAAGATGTTCTGCTTTGATCAAAGAAAATCTCAGGGGCGATCTTTTTTTTCAGCAGATAACATTAACTACCCTCAAATATCTATCCTCTCCATTTTTGTTTATGTGCATCCCCTACATAATGAGTTCCATTCTAAGAACACATTTGTAAGTTCAATTTGTTCATAAGTCTGACAAAGTTATCCTAGGTACCCAACTAATACAATCGGCTATATAATACTGTACTGTAATAGATTTATAGTACTTTTCGCATAAGTAATACATAAAAATAAATGCAGAAAATAAACATTTTTAATCTACAGTATAGTTCCTTGAAAAGTACAGTAAAGTAAAGTGTAGTTGCTCAGTCGTGTCCAACTCTTTGGGGCCCCATGGACTGTAGCCCACCAGGCTCCTCTGTCCATGGGATTCTCCAGGCAAGAATACGAGAGTGGGTTGCCATTTCCTTCTCCAGGGAATCTTCCCTACCCAGGGATCGAACCTGAGTCTCCCGCATCACAGGTAGATGCTTTACCCTCTGAGCCACCAGGGAAGCCCCAGTAGTTAAAAAAAAAAAAAAAAAAAGTACAGTAGTACCAGCTATATCACTGCTACTTTTACACTTGCTTCCGGACATTATGGGCTTGGAATAAAGATACTGTACCACTGTGCTCTATACAGTACTGTACACTGAAGTACGCAAAAACACAACTGCTTGTAGAGAATGCACGCATGTGACAATGTACGTCAGACACACGAACTAACGTGATCGGACGTGAAAACACGTCATCAAAGTTCACATCTTTGAAAGTTCACAAGTTTGTATATGGAAACTACCGCCTCATACTTCAGTAGTATGCATGGATGACTGAACTGAACTGATGGCTAAATAGCAAACCTTGAAGCTGATGTAACCACGTAACTAAGGTCTGTCAAATACAGTATGAACAGAAGTGATATGTGCAACTTGTGTGATATCTTCCCAATGAAGTTACGTCCTTTTCACCGCCTTTCCCCTCCCAAGCCCCATAGTACCAGAATCAGGTATATTCTGATGAAACCCTTTAAAGAAGATGGACAAAATCTATACCCTGAATGAACTGTGGAGCTAAGCGATAGAGAAACCTGATTCAGTGTTGAATGGCTTCATGAAGCAGAGCTGCCCAGTCTTGTTATATGTACTCCTCCAGATGTTTTCTTTTTCAGGCTTTTTATAAATTTACTCTTCTGGGTCCTAGAGTCACACCCATAGTTGTAGTTTTCTCATCCTCCGTTTTCCCCAGGAAAAAAAACATCACCAGAACCTAAGAGAACTGTCTAGTAAAGCACAGTAACTCACCCATGAGAAATAGTTATGGAACAAACTGAGAAGGCAACATCAAAATTCTCTTAAGTGTGCAGAGAAGAGAAAAATCAAGGATTTCTACAATTAGCAGTGGCAAATTCATTATAGAGTTTGAAAGATAGTTGCAAATTTAAAAAGAAAAGGAGCAGCCGTGAGTTTTTTGTTTAAATATTATGTCATGAAATAGAGCTAGAAAGGCATATTGTAGGAGTCATTAAAAGGGACACACTGTTAAATTTATACTTATTCAGTGATTATTTTATATACTTGAAATTTGCAAAAGGAAGATTAAATGGAACATCAACTAGCATATCCTCCCTATGAAAAGCTTTGAAACTCTTAACTAATGCATATTGGTGATTATATGAAAATCCTAGAATGGTTACAATTCTCTGATCATCATACCTATACAATACTGGATCATTTGAAAACTTAAAATATGCATCAAATTACTAAAGGGTAAATTACCTTATGTCTTGCGTTTGGCTGTACTTAAGTTTCTAAATTCAGTCTTTTCTATCCTGTGGAGTGAATATAACCCTCAGCTTTTAATTGAAGCATGTACTTCAGATGTTGAGCCTTTTTTTATTTAAAGCTTATTCATATCATATTTTAGAAGTAATTGTGACTGACTCAACTCTTGTGGCTTTTCCAAAATTTTGCTTCCATGTTATAGTAACAGAAGTGTGACTTCAATTTTCTCTTTTGAATTGAGAAATAATTGAGGACAGTTTTGAAAAGGAGTCAAGTGCTTGTTTTCTCTGAATAATCCTGCAATTTTGTTTTTTGAGTGTAGCATCATGGATAATGTGTTTAATGCTGATGAGCAAATTGCATTTAAGCCAGAAATGTAAGAAGGGTTTGTAGATAAAAGAAATACAGTGGGTAAAAAGCAGATAGAGCTAATTAATGTGGATCTATTCCAGTGGAAAATTGTTGGTTTGGCAGTTATGAAAGGAAATATGTGGTTTAGAACTCAAAAACTCAAATAACAGAGATGAACCAAGATACTAAAATAAACAGCAGCCATAAAGATAGGGGTATGTTGAACTGAGTAACCAGTTAAAATTATTATGCACATTTTAGTAAAATTGATATTAGGCTCTATTTCATGAGCAAGGCATAGATTTAGGCTAATATTTTATTGTTAAACAATAAGATTAGCACATTAATTTTCTCAATGCTATCAAAGAATGTGTATGTTAGTCACTCAGTCATGTCTGCATCTTTGTGGCCCCATTGACTGTAGCCCACCCTCCAGGTTCCTCTGCCCATGAATTTGTCCAGGCTAGAATACTGCATGGGTTGCCATTCCCTTCTCCAGGGGATCTTCCCAACCCAGGGATAAAACCCAGGTCTCCTGCCTCGGAAGGATATTCTTTGCCATCTGAGACACCAAAACTGCTCTAGACAATTAGCACACATGATCTCTTCAAGATATTCCCCCACATCCTTAGGCTAGAAATAAAATTGTTCATATTTCAAAGGAAAGACTAAATAGATGAAAAAGGAAAAAGAAGAGCCTTGTGTGTATTCATGCTTTGTTTCCTTATTTCTTCTTTGTGAAGGTGGATGTGATACTTTGCTTAAAAGACTGGAGTGGAAATACACTTTGAGGTACGAAATACTAATTGAAAAATGGACTTGTTAAAAAAATCTTTTAATTCTTTGGTTTTCAGATGACTTGGAATCTACCATAGAAAGGTAATTCAGATAAAAACAGAAGTACTATACCAATGACTGCAGAAGGTCAGTAAACTCAACTTCTTTAACCTCCAGTTCAGTTCACTTTAGTTGCTCAGTTGAGTCTGATTCTTTGTGAACCCATGGACTGCAGCACACCAGGCTTCCCTGTCCATCATCAACTCCCAGAATTTGCTCAAATTCGTGCCCATTGAGTCAGTGATGCCATCCAGCCATCTCATCCCCTGTCATCCCCTTCTCCTGCTGCCTTCAATCTCTCCCAGTATCAGCGTCTTTTCAAATGAGTCAGTTCTTTGCATCCGTTGGACAACGTATTGGAGTTTCAGCTTCAGCATCAGTCCTTCCAATGAATATTCAGGACTGATTTCATTTAGGATGAACTGGCTGTATCTTGCAGTCCAAGGGACTCTCAAGAATCTTCTCCAACACCTCAGTTCAAAAGCATCAATTATTCAGTGCTCAGCTTTCCTTATAGTCCAACTCTCGCATCCATACATGACTACTGGAAAAACCATAGCTTTGACTAGATGGACCTTTGTTGGCAAAGTAATGTCTCTGCATTTTAATATGCTGTTTAGGTTGGTTATAGCTTTTCTTCCAAGGAGCAAGTGTCTTTTAATTTCAGGGCTGCAGTCACTATCTGCAGTGATTTTGGAGACCAAGAAAATAAACATTTAACATTATCTGATTATTAATATTTACCAGATTGATCATATGTTTCATCACAACACACACATTTATAATAACATGAGCAAATTCTTGTGTTCTTCTCCTCAATCTTATGTGCTAGTCCCTTTAACAAACTCTAGAGGGGAAAGAATCTTAGAAGAATTTAACAAAGGGGACAAAAATGGCTAAACTTTACAGTTTACTGGTTGAGCATTTATTTGAATTAAACCTTTAAATGTGGCTAATTAGCTCATTAACCTTTACATTAAAAATTCTGCTTCACACTGTGTACTACACTGTACTTCAGCTGTGGTTCAGGTGTTACTTAATTAAATCTTAAGCCAAGATATTTGTCCAAAGATTCTCTACTAACTCATTTATTAAGAGACCATAATCACTCAGAACAATGCCCAGATATATTTTACTAATATTTTATGATTAAATAAGCTTCACTCTTATAATATGCCTGTCTTAACAATTTGACCAAAAACATAAATATTTTTATATTAAGAGGCTTAATTATGAAAGCCTTATGGCTTTCAAATATAAGCATAATTGACATTACAGATTTTTAAAATCAGTTATGCATTTTCACTTCAGTTTTGTACTGTTTTTATGATATATTTATTTTAAAATGTAATTTAAGGGAATTTATTTTAAGTAAAGATAATTCTGTTATATATAAAGATAAATGTTTATATGTCAGAAACTTTTCTTCAATTAGAGAAAAATTCTATATGTTGTTATGCTTACTATTTCATTATGGGATAAGTAAAAATTAATCTCTTTCATAAATTAAATGATAGAATACTATAATCACAGCTTGACTTCTGCCAAGTATAAAAGTAAGTTACTTATTCACCTATCTATCTATCCAAGGTGTATCTTCTTTTCCAAATAGTGTAATTGCTTCTTAGAGTACCTTTTCCCAAGATTTCTATTGCATACTAAGTTGCTTCAGTCGTGTTTGAATCTATGCAACTATGGACTGCAGCCCATCAGGCTCTTCTGTCCATGGGATTCTCCAGGCAAGAATATTGGAGTGTGCTGCCATACCCTCCTCCAGGGGATCTTCCTGACCCAAGGATCGAACCCAAGTCTCTTGCATCTTCTGCTTTGCCAGGCAGGTTCTCTACCACTAGCGCCACCTGGGAAGCCCCAAGATACCTATTATCATATGGCTTTATCACTCCCCTCAATTTCTCAACAATGAAACTAAACAAAACAACAACAACAAAAAGAACACTATGGTTTTTCTTTTTTTTGCTCTATATAAATTATACTTTGTCATGGTTCACTTAAAAAATGAAATAAATTAACTTTATAAAGATAGAAATTAGAAGAGACTAATGAATGAATGAAAATTGTATTTTCCAGGTTAACTAAATTGACAATGATATTTACTAGCAGAAATATATACAGAAGTTTCCCCTTCTAGAATATTTTAGCAATACATACATAATCTGAATAAATTCCTTATTTTCAGTACACATAAAATTTGAGGCCTGTTTTTTCTAAGTTTCAGTTCAGTTCAGTTCAATCTCTCAGTCATGTCTGACTCTTTGCTACCCCATGAATCACAGCACGCCAGGCCTCCCTGTCTATCACCAACTCTCAGAGTTTACTCAAATTCATGTCCATCAAGTCGGTGATGCCATCCAGCCATCTCATCCTCTGTCATCCCCTTCTCCTCCTGCCCCCAATTCCTCCCAGCATCAGGGTCTTTTCCAACGAGTCAACTCTTTGCATGAGGTGGCCAAAGTATTGGAGTTTCAGCTTCAGCATCAGTCCTTCCAATGAACACCCAGGACAGATCTTTAGGATGGACTGGTTGGATCTCCTTGAACCCAAGGGACTCTAAAGAGTCATCTCCAACATCACAGTTCAAAAACATCAATTCTTCAGCCCTCAGCTTTCTTCACAGTCCAACTCTCCCATCCATACATGACCACTGGAAAAACCATAGCCTTGACTAGACGGACCTTTGTTGGCAAAGTAATGTCTCTGCTTTTTAATATGCCATCTAGGTTCGTCATAATTTTCCTTCCAAGGAGTAAGCGTCTTTTAATTCCATGGCTGCAATCACCATCTACAGTGATGTTGGAGCCCCTAAAAATAAAGTCTGACATTGTTTTCACTGTTTCCCCATCTATTTCCCATGAAGTAATGGGACCAGATGCCATGATCTTAGTTTTCCGAATGTTGTGCTGTAAGCCAACTTTTTCACTCTCCTCTTTCACTTTCATCAAGAGGATTTTTAGTTCCTCTTCACTTTCTGCCATAATGGTGGTGTCATCTGCATATCTGAGGTTATTGATATTTCTCCCAGCAATCTTGATTCCAGCTGTACTTCTTCCAGCCCAGCATTTTTCATGATGTACTCTGAATATAAGTTAAATAAGCAGGGTGACAATATACAGCCTTGATGTCCTCCTTTTCCTATTTGGAACCAGTCTGTTGTTCCATGTCCAGTTCTAGCTGTTGCTTCCTGACCTGCATATAGGTTTCTCAAGAGGCAGGTCAGGTGGTCTGGTATTCCCATCTCTTTCAGAATTTTCCACAGTTTATTGTGGTCCACACAGTCAAAGTCTTTGGCATAGTCAATAAAGCAAAAATAAATGTTTTTCTGGAACTCTCACTTTTTCGATGATCCAGCAGATGTTGACAATTTGATCTCTGGTTCCTCTGCCTTTCTAAAAAAAAAAGGGGGGAACCCCAAAATCTGTGAAGAGCAATGTTTTAAATAGCATTTTTGCAATTATTTTTCAAACCTCACAACTTGATGTATGGAAAAGAAAAACTTTAGCAGCTATTTCTCCTGCTTTTGGTTCCAGTGAGTTTGGATTTCAGGCATATTTTATCCATGCATGGTTCTCACCTTTATCCTTTGAATCAATAGTAATGTGTAGTGTTAGATAAGATCTAATTTTGAGAGATCAACTCTTATCTTACAAGTTTGTAGAAATAGCAAGATTGTTTTTCAGACCCATGGTTCATTTTTTCGACAGAAAACAGAGAGTGGTAAAACCTGATGAGAACTGGACTTCTGCATGGCTTTCTAGGCATCCTTGCAATCAAGTGGTGGATGTCCCCCAAAATTTTATGACGTGAATTTCAAGAGTCAAACCAAGGAGACTTGGCCAAAGGAAGAGACAGAGAATGAAAAGCATTCAAAACATCAGCAAAAATAAAGAAAAATTACTACTTCCTTGCTGTTTTTAGTATCCCCATTGAAAAGTTACAAAGAGAGAAAATAGAACAATCTTAAGAGACAGTAATATATTTCTTTACATCTCTGTTAATAAGAAAGATTTTGTATTGTCCTGAATACCTGAATAGATATAATAAGAGAAGACAACACATGCAACTGGGATTCAGGGCCAGACCATGGACCTGGAATGCAGAGGATATTCTATTCAGGCATAGCTCTCAACATAATATGATTCTTGTGCAGATTAGAGAGGGGATTTTAAAAGGCCCAAAGGATAACTTGGATGATAAAGAGATTCTTGGAGGTTACTGTAATGGTACATCATGAGTTGGAAAGTGATTCTGGAGAAGAGTATTCTGTCATTTCATTCCCACAGCACAAAGGCAAGATGTCAAGGTCTAATATATAACAACAGGCTCTTAAAACTTGAATAAGTATGAAAATCAATGTGAGGAGTTGTTATATTATGTAGCTGAAAGATCAGGTTTGAGAACTAATTGTACATGATCTCAAAAAAATAACTGAAAAAACAAGATTTCAGCAGAAATTTTGTTATTCTTAGTCAACAACATGCTATCTCAAATATGGCTGCAAATAAATCTCAGTTCCTGATACTCATTCCCATGTGTAGTCCCTTCCTCACTGAGTCTAGGATTTTCCATGTGACTGGTTTTGGCCAGTGGGAGATTAGCAAGCATGATGCATGCAGAGGCTGAAAAAGTGCTTAGAAATTGGAGTTTTCCTCATGGAATGTGAGGTCTTTTTAGGGGAACTGTTCCTGAATTGTCCTTTGGGGGATCTCTACCCAAAGTGCCTTAATTGCACCTAGTCGTAATTCAGATTATGATATAATGGTCTTCGGGTCTGTCCAAATATTATAACTGGATGAAAATCTGATGATTTTAGGATTGGGAGCAGGTTGGTATAGTTTACATGTAGAATGAAAACGAATCATTGATGGCCACAGGGAAGATTACAGCAGACAGTTAAAATGCCCTTCCTGCTCTTGAACCACTAGTCCTCAGTACTCATACTATATTTTATTCCCCTTCCACACTGACTCTTGACTTTTGACTTTAATGAGTGGAATACAAGTAGAGGCTTGAAAAGCTCTCTTGCCTACTCTGAGACATTAGTACCAATATAAAATATATTTCTATAGTTATTTAAACCATTGTTATTGCAGGTGTATTTTAAATATACGTGCCTAAAATATATGTACATCAAAACACACAAACTGAAAAAGAAAAATGGGAAAATATATAATAGAAAAATTGTAACCAAAATAAAGCTGAGTAACTGTAATAAATAGTAAATAACACAAGCAAAAATGTTATCTGAGAAAAGAATATCATTATAACATGGTAAGTTGTTAATGGTCAATTGTTAACATTCTAAAATGTATATTTGTTCATGTTCAGTCACTCAGTTGTGTCTGATTTCTTTGCGACCCCATGGACTGCAGCCCATCAGTCTCCTCTGTCCATGGAACTCCCAGGCTAGAATACTGGAATGGGTTGCCATTTCTTTCTCCAAATATGAACAACATATTTCTAAAATATGTAGAGCAATAATACAGCAAATTATGAGAATAAATAGTAATGTAAGGAAAGATTAAATAACATTTTAATATACCAAACATTAACCCCCCAAAAATCAAGCCATAACCAACACAGTATTTGTATGGTCAATAACTGCAATAGTTCCCATTGTGTATGGAAATTATTTTAATAATTTTACTGAATATAAGGTGGTGAAGCATAATAAAATGGGAGAATGACATTGAAACATGTAAATTATCATATGTGAAACTGATCGCCAGTCCAGGTTCAATGCATGATACAGGGTGCTCAGGGCTGGTGCACTGGGATGACCCAGAGGGATGGGATGGGGAGGGAGGATGAAGGGGTTTCAGGATGGGGGACACATGTACACCCATGGAGGATTCAAGTCAATGTATGGCAAAACCAATACAATATTGTAAAGTAAAATTAATTAATTAATTAAAAAAGAATTCAGTGGTAGTAGTATCATGCTAAAAGTCAATCATAGAAGAATAAATAAAAAATGTTCTATGAAATAAAGGAATTATAAGGGAAATTAAAAATAAATGCAATCAGAAATTAAATAGACCTTAGTGAACAATGATGAAATGAAAACAAAATCCAGAGAACAAAAAATGAAATGGATTAGAAAACTGGTAGGGTAAAATATATGAAAACATTGGGAAAGCAAAAAAAGAAAACAAAAACAAAAAAACACTGTTTAAGACAAAATGAGAAGTACACCTTGACATAGAGAAGAAAAAAAACTTTACTCTGACATAAAAGACTGAATAAGTAAAGACATATACCCAAGAGACTTTTAGTTGGAAACAAGATAAGCTGAGGAATTTATGCTATATAATGTCAAACTTTTGAGTAAAAAAAAAACAATGTAATAGAAGAAGAAATGCTGAATTGGCTCAGAAACTCTAAGATCCTGGAAAAGATCTGAAAATCTTTTCTGTGGGATATAAGTAAAAGTCAATACAGACTTAATTTAAAAACACTAAAGAGATTTGTTTAATCTGTGATAGACTTAGGAAACAGGAAACTTATTAAACAGGATTTAATAGCTATTTTACTATTAGAGATGTTCAGCAGCCTAAGAATGAGAATTTGGATGTGTGAGGATCCACATATGACCATGTGCACACTAGTGTTATTAAACAGTCTAGGGAAATATGGTAGCTAGCACAAAAAGAAGCTTTTGTCTTTCAGTATTTTTACTATGTTGTGTCTGGGCATAGATCTCTCTACATTTACGATACTCTGAGTTTGAGCTTCTAGGAATATGCATATAAATATTTTTCAGCAAAACTGCAGTAGTTTTCAGTCACTATTTTTTTCAAATTTTTTTCTACTTTTTCTTCTCTTTTTGGTACTCCCAACTATGTGTATTTTGATGCACTTTAAACATTTCTCATTTCTCTAAGGCTTTGTTCTTTTTTCTTCTATTTTCAGATGGCTTTATCTCCATCAATCTAGTAACCTATCTTCAAAACGTCTGCCAGTTCAAATGTACCCTTGGGTCCTAATAAGTTTATTTCAGTTATTGTATCAATAGTTCTCAAACCCAGAATTTCCATTTGTGAAATAAAATTCATATATGATGGCAAGACAAGAACAACTTAAACATAAAAATTGTCTCTGCCCGTTGGCCCCCTCACCCCTTTCTGCTATGCACTGTGTGTCTACATTATGCATGAAACAACACTCCCTCAGTGGTACACATGCCTGATCAACCACAAATGCAATATTCTCAATGTGATCATTTGACTGGAAACTCAAAGAAATAATGTGTATGACTTGATTAATAAAGTTAAATTCCATTAACAAAAAATGAAAATTAGGGCTTCCCCGGTGGCTCAGTGGTAAAGAATCCACCTGCCCATGCACAGGTTCGATCCCCGGCCTAGGAAGATCCAACATGCCAATAAGCAGCTAAACCACAACCTCTGAAACCTGAGCGCCCTAGAGCCCATGCTCCGCAACAAGAGAAGCCTCGGCAATAAGAAACTGAGCGCAGTGCAACTAGAGGGTGACCCCCGCTCACCAAAACTAGAGAAAAGCTTGAGCAGCATCGAAGACTCAGCACAGCCAAAAATAAAATAAATAAATATTCCTTGAGTGTTTAAAAACTAATAAAAAATAAAGCATATATTTTCTTTCAACAAAAGAAAAAAGATCATCATTTTCCTAGCACCAACAAGACAATCCCTTAAAATATAACATTTCTTCTTAATTTTGTAAGGGACCATAAGGGCTGGATTGTGTAAACTACCAATAATACTTAATTTAATGGACATTCCTCTGTATCAAAATCTTATATAACTGTGCTTTGACCTGTAACAGGAGATACAGTTCTCAAGGCTTCCCAGAGGCTATTCCCAGATTATAAACTTCAAATTGGCTTGAAGAAAATTTTCCATTTCTTTTTAAAATCAACTAATTTTTTATCAACAGATTTTATTCTTTATTATAATATCCCTCTCTGTATACTCTCTATTTCAGGAGATTTGGTAGTCTCTATTTTCTTATCTTCATGCCTTCCTTCACTTCTTTAAGCATGGTTTTCTTTAGTTATCTGATCAAATTTATAATGATTGATATGGAATCTGATAGACATGATACCAGGCTCTCTCTCACAGAGGCAGTTTCTGTTGCCTACTCTTTTTCCTGCATATGGGTCAAACTTTCTTGCCTCATAATTTTTGGTTGAAAATTGGATGTTTAATATAATATATTGTGATGACTCTGGACACTAATATTCTCTCCCCTTTCTGAAGGTTATTTTTGTTGTTTACTTGTTTGTGAGTTATCTTTGAAAATCTGTTTCCCTTGTGGTATGACTCTTCTGTAGTTTGACAGAGGGTGCAGTTTTGAATTTGCACACAGTCACAGAGGAGGACAGAGATTTTAGCAGGTCTGTCTGTGACTCTCTTCCCCCCTGTTTTCTCTTAAACTCTCTGCCTGGTTTGGTATTGCACCACTGTATTCACTATCTGACTTCACTAACTCCTAGTTGATTGCTCCATTGTTTGCAATGAAGCCCTGGGGCATCACTTCCTCATTAGTCTGATCCAATTACTTTTGGGTAGGGGTAGTTTCTGAGGTCATTTCTTTGAGGTCTGTTCTGAACCCAGGAGAACTCTCCTTAGCTGTCTCTAGTCCTGCTTCTCTCTGGTAAATTAACTGGTCTGTGGTTTATCTTTTTGCTCTTAATTAAGAAGAGCAGTTGCTTTCAAAAATGCCCATAGACTTTAACTTGCCCTTCTTGTTTCAAATAAATTTTGTGTCTTTGGGGAGAGCTCAGAGCCCTTTTCTACTCCTAGGAGAAGAGTCTTTACTCTAGGTGCTGGGTGTAGTGGTACCTCTGGTTTTTTGATTTCCTCTGAGACAACTAATGTAAGGGCAACCTAAGACCCAGTACTTTAATTCTGAGCACCCAGGGCATAAATTCTATCCCTGGGTAGATGCTGGTGCTGGAAAGGAGATCCAGTCTCTCAGCCACACTTCAAGAAATTAGCCTCTTCTACTTAGAGTTGGAGAGGATGAGAAATGCTGAGGTCCTGTTCCTCCCCGTGAGATAAAATAAATCTCTGTGGAAAACTTCCCATCTTTTCGGCCACACCCCACAGAGTCCAGCTGTTAAGTGCTATTAGGCTGAGAGAGGTGGGGATGGAGGAAGCAGGTCACGCTTCAAAACTCACAGAATTTGGCTGTTCTTACAGAACATTGAATAAATGTTTCTTCATTTGTTTTATGCCCTTAGGACAATTTCCAGAGACTTTATTTTTTTTTTTTTTAATTTTTTTATTAGTTGGAGGCTAATTACTTCACAACATTTCAGTGGGTTTTGTCATACATTGATATGAATCAGCCATAGATTTACACTTATTCCCCATCCCGATCCCCCCTCCCACCTCCCTCTCCACCCGATTCCTCTGGGTCTTCCCAGTGCATCAGGCCGGAGCACTTGTCTCATGCATCCCACCTGGGCTGGTGATCTGTTTCACCATAGATAGTATACATGCAGTTATTTTCCATAGTCTTCACCAGCTCTGCTTGTTTCATGAGATATTAGGTCTGTGGTCTTTGTAAGGCTGCCGTCTGGGAAGTAGAACCCTCGCTAAATAAACTTGTTAAATTTGAAGAGATGGAAAATAAGTTGTTTTAACAAAAAGAAGGACCTCCAAAGTCACTATCTTATAGAAGACTAAAGAAATGAAAGGTTTATCTTCAGTAGCAGCTCAAATATAACTTTTGTTGTTTCCCAAATAATATACATTTTTGTGGATGAATCAATAGCACTTACTCTTTTAAAGTCTAAATGAATCTATATAATTATAATTAGAGCAGGTTAATGAACAGTTTTTGAACTTGATCAATGTATTAATTTCTAGTATGACTGAACTATCTAATGTCCATTTTTTAAAATAGTGATATTCCAACTAAATCATTGTATAATAGAAAACTTTAGCAGTCTTAACAGCTCAGTTCAGTTCAGTCACTCAGCTGTGTCTGACTTTTTGCAACCCTGTGGACTGCAGCATGCCAGGCTTCCCTGTCCATCACCGACTCCCAGAGCTTGCTCAAACTCTTGTCCATCGAGTTGGTGATGCCATCCAACCATCTTATCCTCTGTCATCCCCTTCTCTTCCTGCTTTCAATCTTTCCAAGCATCAGGGTCTTTTCCAGTGAGTCAGTTCTTCCCATCAGGTAGTCAAAGTATTGGAGTTTCAGCTTCAGCATCAGTCCTTCCAATGAATATTCAGGACTGATTTCCTTTAAGATTGACTGATTTGAACTCCTTGCAAGTCTCAACAATTACTTAATATATAATTTTGTATCATTTTACTATTCATACTTGTCATTTTTGTATTAGTACCAACTGAACTGAATCATTTGTCCACTGCAACCGGTGAAAAAATCCATTATATACTACATTATGCCTTAGAAATCCTGTTTGATTTGAATGGTGAAATACTGTTTATATTGGCAGATACCTATTCCACAGCTGAAGCATGAACACTTTCAGTGGTTTTTACATAGTGTTTGCTCAAGAACCAGCTTTTATATATGTGCTTTTTCGCTTATGCTCTGGA
The DNA here is from genome assembly GCF_019320065.1 of Cervus canadensis. Classification (NCBI taxonomy): domain Eukaryota; kingdom Metazoa; phylum Chordata; class Mammalia; order Artiodactyla; family Cervidae; genus Cervus; species Cervus canadensis. The sequence continues at coordinate 61,157,623 of NC_057398.1, read as the reverse complement.
ACTTACTCCAAAATAATTCCAATTATATTGAGTCTTTTGTTCTTAAATCATCCCCATGATCACCGTTGTGCATCCATGTGTTGTGATATATTGACTCAGTCTGTCTACTGAAATGTGATTGAATTTATTCAGCTGGATATCGGAATGCCAGTAACAGTATATTTACAGTTCATTTATTTTTGTGCTATCACTGTTTTGTGATTGGCAGGTCCATGGTCACATATACAAAAGTAAATCAGAACTTTCCCCAAGTATTCGGTGCAAAGCAAATAGTAGTTAGAAAATGCCTGGTGTTTGACCTATATTTTCCCTGTAGGTTTTGGTGATATTCATCATTCAATCTAAATTTGATTTAAAGACATACACACAGAAAGCATAATTTTGTTCTTACTGTATATAAACTTTTCTTGGATAGTGGAAATGAAAACAGAAGAAGCAAAAATGAAACAAAAAACACATAGTTGTAAAGTTTGACAAAACTCCAAAGCCCCATTAAAGAAAAGAGAAGAATTTGAATTTTCAGCTTTTAACATGAATCACCTTACATTCAACACATGCTCAAACAAATATATTATTAGTACACAGAAAAATAGTAAAATAACTGTATTTAGGTTTATTATTGATATTATCAATATTACTTTTGGGAACAGATAGTTGGATTAAAAAATAAGAAATAAAATAGTTTAAAGTAGTAACATATATTTTTATGCTTGTAACTGTGATTAAAATGCTGGTTAATAGAAGCCTTTGAACAAGTTTGATCTCAGTTTCCTTAATTAATAAGATATGGATAATGCCTATACTGACATATTTTTGGTGAGGGCTCATATTAAATAATGCCATAAACACATTCTCCAATAAGAAATTTTGATACTTTAATGTCTTTTAATCATTACTGCAAAATAATTTAGTAGCCACATATCACATAATATATTATGCCTAAAACTACTCAGTTTCACTTACTATGTATGTGGTAGATACTTAGAAAAAGTTAATTGTGGTTATATCTTCCAGCACCTACATGTTTTAAAAGTGGTAAGTTAGCAAGCAAGTTTTGTTACCCAAATTTATTAATTTATAAGATGATATTTTAGCATTAGAAGGGAATCTACTGAAATCCATCTATCCATCTTACTATTAGGCCAAGATGACCAAAGGAAGTAAAGGGGATTTGCTTTGGAAGGGAAGAAATTGCAAGGGAAGAAATAGGATTAGGATCAAGATCTCCAAATTTTTTAGTTAACGTTCTCTTCCATACTGTGTCACTGTATACAAATGCAAATTATTTTATAGTCAAATTAGTTGAACTACTGGTAGTTACATTTCCTTGCTTTATGTTGACAAGTTACTCCTCAAGGGAATTTTTTGTCCTGACTATGATTTATGCAATCAGATAGAATATCTCCCTTTCAACAGTAATTACCACTGGGCTGGGGGAGGGACTGAAATTGTTCAGGTATATATTATACTTTATACAGACTGAAATCACAGATACTTGAAATTGTACAGATTTAATCTGAACAGGAAGTCTGTTTATGAGAAGCCTTAGCCAGGGAAACAGTTCCTTGATTATTGGAAACAAGACAGAGGCAGCTTGGTTTGGAGATGAAAATGTTATTTGGCAATGGAAACTGTTGGTGCAGTTAAACATGACCACTGAAATTTTTCCACAATTATTAATAAACCCCTCTACTTTCCACTTTTTAGTGGAGAAGACAAGAAATGGATACTGTGGGAAGAAAAGCATAAAGGATTCTACAGAGTTTTCATTGAAATCTGAAGAAGAACAAAAGGAAGATTTAAGTTACATGAAAGAAATGATGGTGTTTATTTGCCCTCTTCATCATACTCTAGATAAAGCACATTGATTTAATGTCTACTAAATAAATTTAATATTATTGATTATTATTTAATGTCTGTTATGTACCAGGCATTGTTTCTATGTGGTAAAAGTGTAAAAAAGTATCTACCTTTCATCCTCATAGGTTAGTGGAAATAAGAACACACAGGTGTAAATAACCAAAGCTACTAAGTAGAATTTAAATAAGTGCATAAAATTATGAGTAATGAGTGTTTACAACTACAGAGGGAGATGAAGAAACACTACTTGAGAGAAGATCATTTGATCTAAATACTGAATACAAGTATTCTTTTGAGTTAGGGAAAAGGAACATTTCTACAGAAAGAACAGTATGTACATAAGTGTAGGCAACAAATAAGCTGTTTGTCTATGAAAGAACTCAATTTCATATGGCAACTGTAGTGAATTAAGATAAAATTGTGTTCAATTTTCTATTCCATAATGAATTTTGTCAATCAAAAGTATACTTCCTGGTTAGAAATTCAAAGATCTTAACTGTAAATGAAAAACAAATGCTTCTGTAGTGACAGATTCAATTCAGAACTTTCAAAATCATCAGGTTACACAGGCAAACATGCAACTAATAGCAATGCACAAAAACAACCCCAATTCCTCATAAAATTACTCCTGAAAAAATCATGGGAGTTCAGTTAATTTCAAAATGGGCATTTTGTGTAAATAACATTAATGTAATTTTCTGAATGTGGTAATGTATTTAGCAGAATTTGATTCATAAGTCCTACTCTTAGAGACTTAAGTTATTATTTAATTGTTTAATTTCCATTCAGAATTGTGAGTTAATTAAACAGTAGTTTGTCAGTACTCATTTCAGTCTAGTTTATCATTCACTGTATAGTTTTCTATTGTGAATCAGCCTAGAAACAAAAATCAAGGTTTCTATTAAATGTACGTACTAAACATTGTGTTTCTTTCAAATTTCACAGCAGAAAAATATTTAGAAAACATATGTTAAATCACTAGCGAAGTGTCATATTACTGCAATAAAGAATTAATACTCAAAATTTAATGATAAAACATTTAAATTGAGATGATAAACATTAATTTCTTTATTGAATTTTGTGGTATATGAATAACTAAAAAAATTGTTTCATCATGCATAAAATAGAATAAGTTCCCTATATACTTGAGCAATATGCAGGCATACACCCATCTATTAATGTAAAATAAGTTCTGCACAATCTACAATGTATTTTACTCTCTATATATGTCTTTGTGTTTAAATATTCTCTATGGAATTTGACTTCCCTTTAGTTATTATAATTTTTAGAAAAATGATAGATTGTGTTCCCCTGCTTGTAAAGATATTTGGAAATTTTGTTTTCAAATTTTGCCTTAATCTTTAAATTTGCTAAGACTCATTAAAAAGCTCAAGTAAATGTCCTTTTACTAGTGTGTTGCTAGGAATCCTTTATTTGAGTTTAAAGTCTAAGTTAAAGTACATACTAATAATGTCAAATGTCCCAGCCTGAGTCATCACCACCAGAAAATGTAAAAGAAAAAAAATAGGTTACCCTATCTATTAGTAAATAGAAGAATAGTAAGAGTTGGTAAAGATGCCAGCTAACCAGATTCCCTCAATCACTGTTTAATCCACACATCATTCTTGATGTTGTCTGTTCCCCAGAGACTTTAACAGAGTTTATAAACTCAAAATTTCAAAAAGAAACCTCCAACAATCTCCAATTGCTTGATGATCTGTCAGTGTTAGTCACTCAATCATATCTGACTGTAGTCTGCAAGTTTCCTCTATCCATGGAATTCTCCAGGCCAGAATACTGGAGGGGGTTGCCACTCTATTCTCCAGGGGATCTTCCCAACCCAGGGATAGAACCCAGGTCTCCGCATGGCAGGCAGATTCTTTTCCATCAGAGCCACCAGAGAAACCCTCAATGATGAGCCTTATTATTACTTTATCAGTTCCTGAGAATTCCAAGTTAAGGTAAAACTTAACAACTTAACTCATGTGGTACTTGAATTTTCCTCTGGCACTAGGACGTGCACTATTATCAGTCTTTCCAACTCAGTGAATTTTTGCCAGCACTATTTAATTCTGGGCGGGATTGAAGGCAGGAGGAGAAGAGGATGACAGGACATGAGATGGTGGGATGACATCACTGACTCAATGGACATGAGTTTGAAAAAGCTTGAGAAGATAGTGATGGACAGGGAAGCCTGGCATGCTACAGTCCATAGGGTTTCAAAGAGTTGGACATGACTAAACAACTGAAAAACAACAACCACCACTTAAATACCAGCTTTACCAAATAGGAAAAGGAGTACATCAAGGCTGTATATTGTCACCCTGCTTATTTAACTTATATGCAGAGTACATCATGAGAAACGCTGGGCTGGATGAAGCACAAGCTGGAATCAAGATTGCGGGAGAAATATCAATACCCTCAGATATGCAGAACACCACCCTTATGGCAGAAAGTGAAGAGGAACTAAAAAGCCTCTTGATGAAAGTGAAAGAGGAAAGTGAAAAAGTTGGCTTATAGCTTAACATTCAGAAAACTAAGATCATGGCATCTGGTCCCATCACCTCATGAGAAATAGATGGGGAGAGAGTGGAAACAGTGTCAGATTTGTTTTTTGGGGCTCCAAAATCACTTCAGATGGTGACTGCAGCCATAAAATTAAAAGATGCTTACTCCTTGGAAGGAAAGTTATGACCAACCTAGATAGCATATTAAAAAGCACAGACATTACTTTGCCAACAAAGGTCCATCTGGTCAAGGCTATGGTTTTTCCAGGGGTCATGTATGGATGTGAGAGTTGAACTGTGAAGAAAGCTGAGTGCTGAAAAATTGATGCTTTTGAACTGTGGTGTTAGAGAAGACTCTTGAGAGTCCCTTGGACTGCAAGGAGATCCAGCCAGTCCATCCTAAAGGAGATCAGTCCTGGGTATTCATTGGAAGGACTGATGCTGAAGCTGAAACTCCAATACTTTGGCCATCTCATGCAAAGAGTTGACTCATTGGAAAAGATCCTGATGCTGGGAGGGGTTGGGGGCAGGAGGAGAAGGGGATGACAGAGGATGAGATGGCTGGATGGCATCACTGACTTGATGGACATGAATTTGAGTAAACTCTGAGAGTTGGTGATAGACAGGGAGGCCTGGCATGCTGCGATTCATGGGGTAGCAAAGAGTCGGACACGACTGAACGACTGAACTGAACTGAACTGAACAGTGTGAACTTGAGCTGGTCCAAATGTCTTTTGGTCTTAGTTTCTTATCTATCAGTTCAGTTCAGTCACATCCAACTCTGCAAGCCCATGGACTGCAGCACACCAGGCTTCCTTGTCCATCACCAGCTCCGGGAATTTACTCAAACTCATGTCCATCAAGCCAGTGATGCCATCCAACCATCTCATGCTCTGTTGTCCCCTTCTCCTCCTGTCTTCAATCTTTCCCAGAATCAGGATCTTTTCAAATGATCAGTTCAAATGATTCAGTTCTTCACATCAAGTGGCTGAAGTATTGCTGATTCACCTTCAGCATCAGTCCTTCCAAAGCATATTCAGGACTGATTTCCTTTAGGATGAACTGGCTGGATCTCCTTGCAGTCCAAGTGACTCTCAAGAGCCTTCTCCAACACCACAGATCAAAAGGTGCTCAGATTCTTTTTATAGTCCAACTCTCACATCCATACATGCTACTGGAAAAACCATAGCTTTGATTAGACGGACCTTTGTTGGCAAAGTAATGTCTCTGATTTTTAATATGCTGTCTAGGTTGGTCATAACTTTCCTTCCAAGGAGTAAGTGTCTTTTAATTTCATGGCTGCAGTCACCATTTGCAATGATTTTAGAACCAAAATAAATAGTCTTTCACTGTTTCCATTGTTTTCCCATCTATTTGCCATGAAGTGATGGGACCAGATGCCATGATCTTAGTTTTCTGAATGTTGAACTTTAAGCCAGCTTTTTCACTCTCCTCTTTCACTTTCATCAAGAGGCTCTTTAGTTCTTCTTCACTTTCTGCCATAAGGTTGGTGTCATCTGCCTATCTGAGGTTATTGATATTTCTCCTGGCAATCTTGATTCCAGCTTGTGCTTCATCCAGCCCAGCATTTTGCATGATATATTTTGTATATAAGTTAAATAAGCAGGGTGACAATATACAGCCTTGACATCCTCCTTTCCCGATTTGGAACCAGTCTGCTGTTCCATCTCCAATTCTTACTGTTGCTTCTTGACCTGCATTCAGATTTCTCAGGAGACAGGTAAGGTGGTCTGGTATTCCCATAGCTGGTTGGTAAAAGATCCTGACAACAACCAAGTCTGTGTTTTGAGAGTCAACCAGAGATACTTAATAGATGTTTGTTTTTAGTTGTCAAGTGTCCCTCCATAGAGTACTCTTCTCTAGTGTGTGCATGCTGAATACCGTGTTCCTCTTTTAAGTTCCAGAAGCAGTGGAGATACCTGGGATGTAATGCTAGCTACATACTCACATAATTAATCAAATTATGTATTATTGGTGTCGAGTTTGCAGGTAGTGCTGTGTTACGAAATAGAGTAAAAACTCTTGGCTGTCTGAGAAGTCCTCCCCACCACTAATGCTTTGAACCCATTATAATGCTATTATTTTTCAAAAATAGTGGAGATGATCCACTTATTTCCCACTCCTTCACTCAATTAATATTTCTATTAACAGTCTATAGGAGCTTGAAAATATTTCCTGGGGTATATACTTTGCAAGCACAACTATAACCAAAGATGTCAATCTAAGGACTCCTGGGATAGAAATAAAGAGAGAGAATCAATGCCCTAAATGAAAGTGCAGGTTTATGAGATTTTAATAGGATTTAACTGTTATGTAAACATTATAGTGGGAGAAGAGAAAATGATCTAGATATGTCTAGAAGTAATTTATCTTTCATGGAATACAAACAGATAAAACTATTGGAAAATTAGTTTTAAATGATACTTTAAATATATTCATTTTATATCTAAAACAGATAATTACACTTAATGGCACAACTGCAGACAACAGTAGAACTTTTTATTTATACACATGCATTAGAAGTTAGAAATCATATCAAATGAAAATAGTATTAATAATGTGGGCTCTAAATTATTGCAGCTTCCATAATAAATCTTCTAAATTTCTAAATAGATTTGATTAAATTTGAATTTAAATTTGATTAAATTTTCCACATGATTTATCACAGCAAATAAAAGCAAAAGTGTGATAATTATGTCTTTTAACCACCAGCTCTATATTCCCAGTACCCAGTGTATCACTAGAATAGATATCTAATCACCCTGTTTCCAAATAAAAATTTTAAACACATAAACTAGGGGAAGAAAAAAAAATCCAAGAGTTCTAAGAACAAGTTTTAAACAACTGACTGTGTAAGAGCAAGATTATTAGACCCTTTATTTTTTGGTCAGTAGAGGAAGGTAAGCCCTGTGTTGGCAAGAGATTTCTGTAGCTGCAGAATTCCTGTAACACTGGTATCATTCTTTTTCAGCTTTTGAAAGTTTTTCTGAGGTAAGAAATAAATTGAGTTCAGATCATTTCTGTCAGAATCACTGTTTCAAAAAATGACTGAACGTTCATTCTCAGGTCTACCACTAACTCTCAGGCTTGTTACAGAAGCGATGTTTGCCCAGTTCTGTCATTTAAATGTTGGCGTTAGATTGTGACAGATGAAAAGAATTTCCAAACTGTGCTCAGTTCCCTGCTAGTTTCCCCTCCTTTAGAATCGTTTTCTATTAATTCGAGGTCAGCATATCCAGACACTATTTATGGATACTTATTCTAATATATTTAATAACTGCAATTTTCCTCTCTGCCTAGGCTCTCTTAGTGTTGGCATCTCACAGTTTAAAACAAGGCCAAGGGTAATATTTGTAAATACAATGAAAGCATTCAGGCAAAATTAGACTTGTGTGTGTCTTGAGTCAAATCTACTACATAACTATAGTTTGAAACTATAGTGTTTAATCTGAGTAGGTTGCCATGTTACAAACTTTCTGCTCCATGTATAAACCAGAACTTGATCATCAAGAGTTATATTAAACACAATCTTTTCTACAGAAAAGAAATAGTCCTTAGTTTCATATTTTATATGTTTTCTTAAAGAAATAGTCCTTAGTTTCATGTTTTATATGTTTTCTTAAAGAAATAGTTCTTAGTTTCATATTTTATATGTTTTCTTATAATGATATTTGATGTACTCTTTCATATGTTGCCAAATATAATAAGAGCCATAATCAACTACTTGTATTATGCATCAATTAAAGTACACCTTTTGAGTCCTAATTGCTTCCATAATGCCATATATGTATTTTTGAATAAAATAGCATGATGCAAACATGCACATCAAAACAGAAGAAACAGATTTGAGGCTGACCAACTAAAGTCCTAAGAAACTTTGCAACAAGAACATTAATGCTTTAATTATCCTGAAAAAAAATAATAAAATAACTAATGCAGCAATAATATGTTGAATTCATAAAATATAACAAAATATCAGACTTAATACACAGCTTTACCATTTTAAATGTTGGAACTACAGTGAAGAAAACAATCCACAAAATGAAAAGACAGCTGACAAAATGGGAGAAAAACATTTGAAAATGATGCAGCAAAATAGGGATTAATCTTAAAAATATACAAACAGCTCATGTAACTCAATATAAGAAAATAAACAATTCAATCAAAAGATCAGCAGAAGTCTTGAACAGACATTTTTCCAAAGAAACCACAGAGATGGCTAAGAGGCACATCAAAAAATGCTCAACCTCACCAATTATTAGAGAATTGAAAATCAAAATCACAATGAAGTATCACTTAATACCTGTCAGATGGCTATCATCAAAAAATCTACAAATAACAAATGATTAGTGAGGATGTGAAGAAAATACAACCCTCATACACTGTTGGTGGGTATGTAAATTGGTGCAGCCACTGTGGAAAACAGTATGGAGTTTCCTTAAAAAACTAAAAATAGAACTCCTATATGATCCAGCAGTTCCTCTCCTGCATGCATGCTAAGTCACTTCAGCCATGTTCAACTCTGTGCCGACCCTGTGGACTGCAGCCCACCAGGCTCCACTGTCCATGGGATTATCTAAGCAAGAATAACTGGAGTGGGTTGCTATTTCCTCCTCCAGGGAATCTTCCACTCCTGGGTGGGTATTTATCTAGAAAAAATGAAAACATTAATTCAAAAAGATTCATGCACCCCAATGTTCATGGCAGTAGTATTTACAACAGCAAAGCCACGGAAGCAACCCAAAGGCCAATCAACACCCACACAATGGACTACTACTCATCCATAAAAAACAATGAAATACTGCCACTTGCAGTCTGCACAAGGACAGACCTAGAGAATATTATGCTTAGTGAAATAAGACAAAGAGAGAAACCCAGTTACTATATCACTCACATGTGGAATCTGAAAAATAGTACAAATGAATATGTATACAAAATAGAAACATACTCATAGAAAACAAGCTTCAGTTCAGTTCAGTTCAGTCAATCAGTTGTGTCTGAATCTTTGTGACCCCGTGGACTGCAGCATGCCAGGCCTCCCTGTCCATCACCAACTCCCGGAGTTTACTCAAACTCACGTCCATTGATTAGTGATGCCATCCAAACATCTCATCCTCTGTTGTCCCCTTCTCCTCCTGCCTCCAATCTATCCAAGCATCAGGATCTTTTTAAATGAGTCAGTTCTTCACATCAGGTGGCCAAAGTATTGGAGTTTCTGCTTCAGCATCAGTCCTTCCAATGAATATTCAGGACTGATCTCCTTTAGGATGGACTGGTTGGATCTCCTTGCTATCCAAGGGACTCTCAAGAGTCTTCTCCAACACCACAGTTCAAAAGCATTAATTCTTCAGTGCTACTTATAGTTTGCCAAAGGGGAGATGGGAGGGGGAGAGGGTTGAATTAGGATTACAGGGTTAATAGATATAAAACTACCATATATATAAAGGAGATAAGCAACAAGGATTTACTGTATAGCACAGGGAATTATACCCAATAATTTATAATGGAATATAATCTGCAAAAAAACCTGAATTACTGTGCTGTATACCTGTGCTGTATTACTGTGCTGAAACTATGAAAATTCTTCAGTTTTTAAGAAAAGTGGAAGTAGCTTATCTAAATGGTATATAAGAGATGGAGTTACCAATTTATGAAAACAAGAATGAGATGTGCAAATACCAGGGAGAACAGTGTAATCGGCACTGCATGGACAGAACATGTGACTGAACTAAGGCAAAAGGAAGACCCTGAGATGAAACTGGCACTGAGTTGCCACAGGGCTTGCTGAGGCTGGCTGGTTTAGCGTTCTGTATCTTTAGTTGTTTCACTCGAGAGCAGGAAACATAAGTGTGCTGGGAAAACACCATATGGACTAACACAGCTTCCATCTTCAACAGTGTCATTCCTTCTTTCCCCAGTCATCCAGGAGCTGATTTGAATTACAGAAATCTTCAGAGAAAATAGAAGGGACTAAATGAAAACAATTATTTTTATTGGTATAAAACTGTTGTTACTCTATATATAAATACTTGCTTTAGTATTTTCACTTTTATGATATATATGAATATAACTATCATAATTTTGGAGTAAATTTTAAAGCACTACAGAAAGTTATGCATAATGATTGTCTTTTTCCATGTTAGAAATATCCCATTTTCTTCTATTTTCATATTTCCACATACATATACAATTTAAGGAATTTAGGTCAGTAGGAATTATGAAAATAAAACATGTTGCTAGTACATTTACAGGAACTTCTAATTCTGAATTCTTACATTTTCCAAAATTTCAGAAAAGATGCTTGCAGTTTCTTTGCTTTCTTTTTTTCTTACAAGTTTGTGTTTTTCTCATATTTATATCTGATAATGTGCCCTATAACCCCACCCCAAATTCCACTAATATCTAATTTAGGTGTTTTCTTACATGGTTTTCTGTTATTCTTTCACCCTTTATGATATTTTTTTCTTTGCGAATGTTTCTTGGAAGTTCCTCCAAGTTCTCAAAGCTTTTATTTACCAACAGTTATATATTTCCTGTCATTTCTAATTTGGGGTATAGTCAGCATTTTCAATAACTATTTGTGAAGAAAGGTGGCCTCAATATTCTAAACATAACTCATGGTCTTGAAAAGGCCATTCAAAATATTCACTTCCCTCATGCTCCACCAGAGTTTTTTTTTTTAAAGTTCTTTGAAAAGTTTACCGTTATCTAGGGAGCAAAGAAATAGCTTTGGTTACCTTTTAAAGAGTTATCAGCTAAGATTACAGTGTTCCTGCTCATCAATTTGCTTTTCCACACTGATCTCTGACTTGAAATTTTCAGGCTGTCTTGAAGGTCAAGTAACAAAATAGCACTATTCATTATAGGGAACATCACTCCTGCCCTTTCGTCTGGAGGACCCTGCTGCTCCATAGGTATGGCAGCAAAAGGAGGGGTATGAAGGCTCCATCTGCTTCTGACCTTTGTAAGCTTCATTCCAGTAGAAGCAAGGATTAATGGAGAGAAATGACTCCTCTTTTGAAAACATCTTGTTAAAATTCCACAACTCAAAAAGAGGTGTTCAAATGCTCTGTTTAAAGAACCTAATTTTTAAAATAAAAATAGATTATACATTCATTATAAGCCTTGGATTGTTAAGACATTTAAAAACTCTTTTCTCTCACATAATCATTGGGCTTAACATGCCCTTTTATACCCTGTTTCCAAGATAACTCATGCATCTGCTTTATGACAGGACTTCAGTCAGCATGGAGTCAGGGATGACTGTCCTCTGTTTCTTTTTGTAGAAAGATTTAATTGTGTTTTACATCTTCTGAGTCACAATTATTCTGATAGGTTCCCTTCACAATTCCTATCCTCTGCAGGCTCAGCAGGGTGACAACTGATGTTCTTCTTACAACATCAAAATCTGACCTATAGGACACCGACCTGAACTGGTATATGAGCAAAAAAATAATAATTGTGTGGGAAATCATTATATATTTTGACTCTCTTTGTTTCATCACAACAGCCTACCCTTGCTAACACACTCTTATGTTAGCCCAATGCCTTAACTAAGAAAATACAAGCATTTCTCATTCAAATATGAAAGTTATCTACTTAAAGTGTTTATGCCTTTGGAATTAAATTCTAACTGCTCAAAGCTCATATGTTCAAGACTAATTTTGATAAATCCATAATACAAAATTGTATTCACATTCTATTAATATGCCAACAGCTTTAAATGGCCTGAACAATTTGCTGCAGTATGTTTCACAAAAGGAATGGAATATATTTGTTTAATCTTCAGGTTTGATTTCTTTTCATTTACTTCATAGCTGCTAATTTTTTCCAGAAGTTTTTGCCCTATTATTTTATTCTTTGATTGTGATTTTTTTTCTCTTTTGGTTCAGAAATAATGTTTAGTCACGTTATCCTTTCCAAATAGATTTTTCATCCGATTACTCCATGTTCCTACTTTTCACTCTGGTCACCATTCTTGAGTCTGCTTATGTCTTAGATGTATGTAACTGTATCTTGAGCATATGTGATTCAGAAGCGGTACTGCAATCGTTCTTTATATTTTTCCTAAAAGAAAGCTGGAGACATTCTTCAAATTTAGAAATCTTTAAGTCTTGTCCCTTGCTTTGCCGGGTCAGTTTTGTGAAATGCCAGAACCTTAAAACTAATATCAAAGCCATTCTCAAATATTCTATATTTTGAAAAAGAACTTTTTCTCAAATGTAAATATATATTTTTCTGGAAAACCATAGAGTGACACCCAAGATAACAGATCCATGAAAGGAATGTGGGGTTGAGCTTTCATTTTTTTCCAGCATAATATAAAAACAATATCACAGCTGGGATTCACTGATGAATTCATAAAACATTTACCAATACATTTTTTCTGAAGAATCATCATTCTCCCAAGAACCAAAACTAACAACAAAAGCAACAAAATGAGAGTTCCAAATCAGTAAATTAAAAGAAAGTCTGAAATGTTATATCAAATCATACTGTGATTTGTTCAAGTGATATAATAAAATCTAATTTGGGCAACTGTATGAAAGAAGATTCTGCAGCAAGTAAAATAAATTTAACAAATTCATCTATATCTTTATATTGGATTCTCATTTTATTTTTGCAGGTAAAACACCTGGATTTGACACTGATCTACAATATAGTTGGACTAAATGGAGGAAGGAAGGAGACTGGTAGAAAATGTGTGTGCCCAATGGAACCTGGGTGGCAGGAAATAAACAAGAGGCTGTTGTCACTGGGAGAAACTGTGAATTTTATGTAAGGGTGGCACATGTGTGTGGATAGGGAATGTTGCCTACCCTTCCTGTTGATGAAAAATGTTGCCCACCGTCTCAGTTCTATAAGGCTCAAGCCATCAGCCTCTGTAGCAGCCTGGGACAGAGCACCCTGAGAGGATGGAAAAAATCAGGAAACATTCTGTGCTCTGGATGCTGGCTCTAGACAGTGAAGATGCACACCAAAGGGACCGGTTCAGTGAACCCAGATCTCTGCATCTCATATGCAGAAAAGCAGGGAAAACACTAAAGTGAGGTGCTTGTTCTTTGGGATTAGCAGTTGCCTTGTGATGTTTTATCACATGCTTTTTCCCAGCAAAAATGTCCTATGTATCCTGGCTCCTCCCTCACCTCTTCAGAGCAGTTTTTCAGAGTGATCCAAGAGGCTGCCCTGTGTGCTACAGTCCTCAGTAAGATCCCGGGGTAAAACATAACTCACAGCTTTTAGGTTGTGGGTTATTCTTCAGCTGACATTGTGTGTTCAGGTATAAATTAAAGAAATAACAAAGTTTGATTCTAGGTTATTGAACTGTTTTTTGTCATTCTATCAATTGGAAAAGTTGGAAGAATTAAATGATAACAAAGATACATTACCTAAAATGACTTAGAATAGGAGAAATAAAGAGAAGAAACAGCTGAGCTTTGTTGTGATAAAATCTATATAATTTAGGTCAATTCTAGATTTACAAATACATAATTTTGATGAACCTGGGCAAACTTTGGGAGATGGTGAGGGGCAGGGAAGTCTGGCATGCTACAGTCCATGGGGGTCACAGAGTCAGAGAAGACAGGACAGTTAAAGAAAAACAACAATTTTGATGTCAGTTCTTGTGCCTAATAATTCTGACAAAGGCTACAGCGACCAATAAAACTACTTTCTTGCTCCTAAATAGCTGGGAAAACATCTTATTTATTTATTTCTGTTGTTGTTGATATTTCTAACTACATTATGTATTATACTCCTGCTAATTTTGTTTAATGGAAAGGCATTTTAAATATATCAATGTGTACACACCCATTTTAAAATTGCTTTCTTCTTCTCTTGGATATCACTGGAAAGAAAACAGAAAAGTGAGAAACAAAATTGTCACCTTTGAAGAAATCAATAGATGCCTAAAACTCAGAATCCCAAAGGAGAAGGAGTGGTTATTTCCAATACCTCCTGAAGGTCAAGTAAGTTCAGGAAAATGTAGATTATTGCATCCATTATCACAGATCTTGAGAAAGCTTATAAAGCACACCTCAACAATAAGTAGTGCACCCTGAAATGGAAAGCAAGCTATCGAAATAAAGTGCAAATACCTGGCTGTGAGATTTTGATGTGTTGGTAGCTTGATAGGCAGGAGTGAAAATGGGCTGTTTACCTGTCTGGACAGGAACAAACTCTGGCAGCAGAGAGGGGAGGTCTACTCAGGGCTGAGAGGAGCCCCATGATGTCACTCTTGACTGCCTGGGGAGACCTCACTCACACACAAATAACCCTAAAAGGGAAATTCTGGGAAACCTGGGAACATGAGTCTGAATTCCCACCCCTGAACCCCAACAAAGAGTTGTCTGGTTCAGAGAAGAGAAATGATTCAAAAGAAACAAGAACAGACCTATAACAAGTAATTAACATGAATAGGACTAGGAATGAGGGAACAAAGGAGAGAAAACTTAACATCAGAAAAATAGCATAAAAATGTTGCTGTAGGTCAGATACAGATCATCACAAAAAAAATCACAATTGATTATAACACTACTGAAGCAGTCATGTTAATAATGCAAGAGCATTAAACATTTCTTTTTTTTTCCATTTATTTTTATTAGTTGGAGGTGAATTACTTTACAATATTGTAGTCGTTTTCAGAGATGAAATGGTGAGAAGGAAATAAAACAGAAGTTGTTAAAGCTCAAGAAAGAACTGAAAATTTAAAAGTCTCATAAAAATAAAGGCTAAATTGAAAGAAGCAAAAATGTATGATTGCTGAAATCACAGTAAGAAAAAGCAGAGCACAACTTTAAAAAGTGAGCAAAATAAAGTATGAATAAACAAAATACAGAGAAATTTAAAACAAGCAGTAGTTTTTCAAACATCATCTAATACACTCAACCAGCACCTCCCTCCAAAGGGTCCAAATAAGATAATGGAATAAGAGGAAAATGTTTATAAATTTAATGTAAGAAAAACTTTACAGATGCCAAAGAACATATGGATTTACTTCATTAAAGAAAATATTATATCTTAGGAGAAGCTAACCTAACAGTATTCACTGTAAAATAAACCCTTTAAGTTAACTGAATTTCCAATTTTATATAGATATGAATGCTTTGGGCAGACAGGAAAAAAGATTTAATTCATCTATAAGGTGAAACAATAGGCTGACCTTCAGCTTCTCCACAGCAATATTCGATGTTATAATGATTGTAAAAATTCACCTGTATGATCTTCAAGGAAAGAAAGTGTGACCTAATAATTTTAGAGCTAGCCAAACCCCTATTCGGACATGAATGAAACAGGGACAAGGGAGCTATATTTTTTAACTTACAAGAAACCAGAGTTCCTAGTAAGTTCAGTTGAACTGTGAGTTCATTTTGAAGAAATTCTCAGAGAACACATTTCATCTACCAAGAAAAAAAATGGCAAATGAACAGTCAAGGGACATTAAATCTATTTAACTGTTTCAATGAATAGGACTAAAAGAAAAGGATGTATTATGCTTACAGAACATAATGTGACTTTTATGAGAACAAATAATGAAGAAATACAGAAGAGATATGTGAGATATTTTAAGTGTGCTGATTTCCAAAATTTTACTAGCTGGAGTAAAATATATATTATCTAAATGCATAAATTAAATAATAATATATTAACAATACTAAGCTATACTAAAACTAGTAAGTAGAAAATAAGGGTAGATATGAAAAACTCTAACAGAAAAGGAGAATTTTTTTTCATCACATATTTTACCATATCTTTTAAATTTGAGCTATATACAAATAATAGCTATCAAAAGAACAAAAATAAATGAAAAAATCATAAACAACTAATTAAAAAATAAATAAAATTCCTGACTTGTTCTGGAAAGCAGTGTATGACATATATTCCTAGATAGTCAAATAGATCTTAGGATTTCCTAATACCAAGTATCTCAACACTTAAATAACATCCGCATGCTACTAGCAACCTTTACACAAATATCAAGTTGTGGTTCACAGGACTCATGAGGTCTCTCTATTATTATAATTTGAAATGTGTCACTAATTTAATGCACAGTCAAAAGCAGTGAGGTATTGCTACAAGGATATCAGCATACTCACTTTGATTACCTATATTTACATTCAGATAGTATTTTATTTTATTGCATGATGAAAAGATTAGAACTCATGAGAATGTAACATTTGTTTAATTGCTCATACTTGTTTTAAAATTTTCTTTAAGAACTTTGCATACATATATTAGTTTAAACTTATATTTTTCTTCTTGATTTACATGAGTAAAATAACACTTTCCTCTAAAAACACATTGTGATCACTATCAGTACATGAATGACAAAATGTACTTGGATTTCCTTTTTTAGTCTTAAAATTTTGCTAAAAATCTGGCATGTCAGATATGTGTTTGACAATATGGAAGTTATTTCTTGGAAACTAACAACTCAGTTCTATTTTTCTTGTGCACTAGTAATGGAAATCTACTTCTGAAAATTCACTTTATATCATGAATATACAAAAGTTGATCTTAGAATAAAAGGTGAAATAAAAATGATTTTTAAATATTACAAAGCTTTAAAATCAAATCTGGAGATTAAATTCACCTGGAATAAATGCACATATACGAAAAACTCTGCATGGGTCGCTCAGTTTCAAGGCTCCTTTGAGCTGCCTTCACACCTATGACTGCCTCTGGCCCCTTGTTAGCAAGAGGTGTTACAGCTTATCAAAATGTCCTTAGGATGATTCTTAGTACCAAAGTACCTGATTCTCAGCTTTTATAATACTTAAGTATCTTCCCACTGTGAGCATTTCAAATAAATGAAATTACCAAACCGCAATTTAGTAAGATACTGAACTTCAGTTTCTTCAAAACTGATTTGCTTTCATGCATAACCTACTAACACACTAAGAAAATTAAATAGAATTGAAAAGCATCTCTAGTTTGAATTAAATAATATAGAACAAAGAGAAAATGCATACTTTTTGACCCTAACCCACTCATTGGGCTTTCCTGGTGTCTCAGAGGGTAAAGAATCTGCCTGCAATGCAGGAGACCAAGGCTCAGTCCCTGGGTCAGAAAGATTCCCTGTAGAAGGAAATGGCAATGCGCTCCAGTATTCTTCCCTGTAGAATCCCATGGACAGAGGCGCCTGGTGGGCTACAGTCCATGGAGTTGCAAAGAGTGTGACACAACTGAGTGACTAACACTTAAAAACTTAACCCATTTATACATAAAAATTGCAGTGAAAAAAAAATGAAAAAAAAATTGCAGTGAACTCTCAAAGGAGCAATTATAGAAATGAACTTTCTGAAGACAGAAATGTACAAAACATCTAAATTTTTCTTCATTAAGAGAGTTTAATTTGTTCTCAAGATTAAAGCCATAGTGAAATTAGCCATAATGATTTGGCAAATTAAAACTTCCCTCCAAGGTTGATCAAAAGTGGTCAGTAATAAATGTCAATACTGATACTAAAAATTACAAAATTTATTCATTTTTTAAGGTAGCTAAAATTCTCTAAATCTCTCTTTATCTACAAATATGTGATAGTCTTTGGATAGTCCTTGCAAAACAGAGAGACCAAATGTTATAAGCATTTGCAGTTTCTGCTCGGCAGGTACTTTTAAGAAAAGGAAAACTAAAGACATTCAGTTATTTGAAAAATAACTGAAGCAACAACGCATGAAGTCTACTATCACCTTAGTTTCTCCTTTTACAAATTAAGAGTATCCTCAGGTTCTATTTTGGAGACTATTTAAATTACATAATGGAAATAAGAAAACAAATTGCATAACGTTTCTAGAGAATAGTCTTGCTTCACTTTCTTATTCTATTGTCAACTTGCAGTTCAAATCCGGACTGAAAATGTCAGTACAAATAAGGAATCTAAAATAGCACTGAACGTTTTACACTTTAAATTCTGTGATCAATAAACAAAGAATCTCACTTCTCAAGATATCTAAGTGCATTAATGACTTGCGAAAATATATAAGAAATTGGCTTCATCATTCAGTAGATATATGTTTCCGTTCACTGTATCAAGTACTGTCTTTGTACATGAGAGACATAAAAGTGGAAATGGAGATTTGGAACTAGCATAGTCCTTCAGTGTTGTCCCAAGGGGGCTTGATGGCAACATTATTCAAGTTTCTTATCAGTCAGTCTTTAGATGTGGTCTGTCCTTGCGCAGACTCTGCTACTGAGGACCCCTAAGGATGCCGAGGATTTCTGCCCAAGCTGCCACCTATACTTCCCTAACACCCAGTCTTATTTTTATAGGATCTGTGTGACACATTACAGCATCCACCAAGATCAGATTAACTAGTGAAGTTATTTGAAGTTACTCCACCTATGCAAGAAATGTGATAAAAAGATTTGGGTGTGGTAACCCACTCCAGTATTCTTGCCTGGAGAATCCCATGGACGGAGGAGCCTGGTGGGCTACAGTCCACGGGGTCACAAAGAGTCAGACACGACTGAGCGACTTCACTTTCAAAATAAAATACAGTGACACCACCAAATTATAGGAAGTATGGAAAAAAATTGAATCACTCATATATTGCATGTGGGAATGTAAAATGGTACAGCCACACTGGAAAGCAGTTTGGTATTTTCTTATAAAACTGAACAGGCAATCATCACCTTATCCAGCAAATGGGTTTCTGAGCATTCATCCCAAGAAATGAAAACTTATGTTCAAAGAGAAACCTATGCCAGAACCTGCAGCTGCTTTATTCGTAACAGCCAAAAGGAAACCCGTTCAGCAGGTAAAGAAACTGGTGCATCCAAACTATGGAATACTTGTCAGCAATAAAAAGGAATGAACTATTGTTACATAGAGCCACTTCGATGAATCTCCAGGGACTGATGTCGAGTGAAAAAAATGTCAACCCCCAAAGGCTACATACTGTGTGATTCCATTTATGCAGCATTTTCAAAATGAAAACATTTTGGAAATGGAGGAGGAACATTTAGTGGTTGCTGGTGGTTGGGGACCGTAGTCAAGGAGGTGTTAGACTGGTAGGGATAGTTCTAAAAAGGCAAAACAGGGATTGTTGTAGTATTGGGTCTGTTCAGTATCTTGACTGGCATGGGCTATATAAACTCACTCAGGTGATGAAATTGTATAGAACTTACTACACACAGAGAAAAAATGAGTGTAAGTAAATCTGGGGAATTCTGAATACAAGTGGTAAATTGCATCAATTCCAATACCCTTGTTGAGAAATGATACTATAGTTTTGCACAGTGTTACATTTGTGGGGTACAAAATGCACAAGGAGTCTTTCTGTATTGTTTCTTGCAGCTACAAGTGAATCTACAATTATCTCAATAATAATTGCAAATTACAATGTCTAGTAGAATGATATAGATAATAATGTTTATGTTCAGACCTGAGAGAAACCACTGTGAGACAGAGTAATTAGAGAAGGGATAAAGAAGACATTAGGTCTTAGGCATTAAGTCGTTAGTTTGATGGGTAGAAGCAAAAATGCAGAGCACATATGTGACCACCACAGTTGGTAAGCCCCATTATTAAAATAAATTTCCTCCCTTAGTTCTTGGAAGAGGCCATGAACACCTCTTTGAAGTCTGATGCTTCTTTGCCTTATTCATCTTTTTACCCCCAGAATGTAGCACTGTTACGTGCATGCAGTTCCTGATCAGGAAGTGTTCAGTGAGTGAATGTGTGATTTAATCAAAAAGTTTATTGATAGGAATACAAAGTTATTATATGGTAGACTGCAAAAGACTGCAAATTCTGGAATGTCCTTCACACTTGGAAAGTTAATAGGACAAGAATGAATATAAACAAAAGTGTAATTGCAGATGAGTGAAAACCACACTGGAAATTGATTTGAATTAAAGGGGTTTGAAAGGAAAATGAGGGGGCTTCTTATTTAAGATTTTGGAGAGAGGGAAACTATATATCCTCCTCATATGCATGTACAGGAAGAATAATTTCAGCATTCTTAGGTTTGCTTTCCCTAGGTACATAATCTAAATTTACAGCTTTACCATCTCCACCGCTGTCGAGGGCTCTGGAGGTATTTGTTAGTCCTCTTCCTCTCTTACCAAATACATCAAATTAGCCTATATTTTCTTCTTGATATCACTTCCAAAGTGTTTCTTTATTTCCATTCCACCTGTCTCTATTCTAATTCCAGTTCTCATTATCTCTCACTTACACTAGGCAATCATTTCCAGACCAGTATCCCTGTTGGTAACTTCCTCAGCTTCAAATCCATGCATTGCACTGCCAACAGAATTTGTTTGCTAAAACAGCCTTGACTGAGATACACTACTGTTCAGAGAGATCCAATAGCATTTCTTCTCTCATGATAAAGTATGAATAATCTCAGGAAAACATTCAAATTTTGATTTAATTTGGCCTGAGTCATTCTGTCCAGTATTAATGCTATTAAATATCTTTACTCTATGTTAAAAATTACCATTTTTAGCATGCCATGCTGTCTTAAAAAACACATATTTATTTTACTATTATTTCAGTCTTGGGTGCTATTTCACATGTCACTATATTCTTCAGGATGGATCTCAAACTTTAATTAGTACTGTAGTGTGTTAATTGTTCAGTTGTGTCCAACTCTCTGTGACCCCATGGACTATAGCACACCAGGCTCCTCTGTCCATGGAATTCTCTGGGCAAGAATACTGGAGTGAGTTGCCATTCCCTTCTTCAGGGGATGTTCCCCACCCAGGGACTGAGCCCAAGTCTCCTGCATTACAGGCAGATTCTTACCATCCGAGCCACCAAGGTAGCCCAAACTTTACTTTTCATTAAAAATTTATTATTTCTTTCTAAAACTCTTTGTTTACATATTCCTTATATTTATCACATTACAGTTTAGCTGTTTTATTAAACACTTCCTCTGACATTTGATTTTTAAAGCAAATTTAACTCCTCGAGAGTAGACACAATATATTTTTCTATTAGTATCTGAAAATAGGTCTAGGTTTCACTGAATTGATTTCATACATTATTTCAACAATTATTTACTGTGGTTGCAAGTCATAAGTCCACATATTATAGAGGAGACAAGGAATAAAAGATAAAAAGTCCTTGCTTTCATTTAGCATTTATTCTGCTGGGAAAGACGAGCAATAATAAATGTACATATAGTAGTAGGTCAGATGCTAAAAAGTACCTGCTATAAAGAAATAAATAGAAAGAGAATATTAAACTGAACTGAATTCATGAATGATATCAAGAGTTAAAATATCTTTGTATAAAAGTCAAATTGACATGTTAATTCTTCTGAGATTACATTCTAAATGCATATCTACTATTGTGAGTGATAAAACTATCACACATTTTGTGACTGCTGGGGATTCAGAAAGAGATATTTTAAATGGATGAGGGAAATCAGCAGTCTTACTGATAAAAGAGCATAATGCCACAGACATTAACAGCCAGATTGTGACACTCTTTTTCTACTTATGGCAATGCCTCTTGTACTTAGAATATAATATGGAAATCATGACCAAGTTATCTTCAGAATTTTTACCCCATGTTGCTATAATTATACTGTGTTAGATTAAAAGGGTTTTGAAAACAGAGGGCAAAATGAATTGCAAGTTCAGCGGCTATGGAAAAAGGCATTTCAAGATATCAAAGGCTAAGAAAAATATACTTATTTAAAACTTTGCATCCAAGCCAGATGGAAGAATAAGAGGTTCCTATATTCTCCCTGCCTGCCAGAGTCACACAATTCCTTCTGAAAGAAAAAAAAGAGAGAGAGAAAGTAGTAGAATGGCTCCTACAGATCAGGAAAATGAGAAAATTCTTACATTGAAACAGGTTGGAAAGGTTGAGCTATATTCACCATAAACCCCACCTCCAGGGCAGCACTGTATAATCAGAAGGGAACATCCTACCCCCAGCTTTTCCCTAAGGAGTGAAGAATTTGGACCACACATCCAGTTATCCAGCTTTCATGACTGCCACCTGAGGCCCTGGCTCCCAAATCTCCCAGCTTGGAGAGACGATGGGGTTTAGCGTTCAGGAGTCCCTCAGGACTGCAGTAAGCAATGATACAGTTTTTAAAAGGGCACTGAACACCTCCTGCGACTCTTCCAGGGCTTGGCACAGAGCTATCAGGCAGAGACACCCTATGCCCAGTTTCCCCTTGGAAGGGATGTGACTATGCATTTTCTCAACTGATATCCCGGGATTGGGCCTCTGGGCGCTAACTGAAACCACGGCCTGTCACTTTCTCCCCCTGACTCACTCCAACAATAAATCCAAGTTCCTGCTTTACCATAAATCCAGTGCCCCATCCCACCTCCAGGTCAGTGCAGTAAAATCAGGGAGGAACCTCCAACCCCCAGCTTCTCCTAAGAGTGAAGGGTTCGGACCACACATCCAGTGCCCCGGCTTTTCTGGCTGCCACCTGAGGGCTGCGTTGATGGGGGATGTTGAGGAGTCCCGGGACCACATCAAACAAAGAGGGAAGTTTTCAACAAGCGCATGAGTGCTCCCCACGGTTGTCACCTCACTGCGCGTCTCAGCACAGAAGGAACAGGCCAAAGACTCATCACTCAGTTTCTCCTTGAAAGACTTTCGACTGCATCCTTTCCCAGCTGTTGTCTGAGGTCTGGCTTCTAACTTAGCAGCACCCAGGAAGTGAGGGGTCCCATAGTTATTAATTTTCTGGAAGCATGCATTAGTGTGTGGGAACTTCCTATGTGTTCCACTGGGCTTGTCCCAGCATTGAAACCAAGTCAGAAGCAGATCCTTGAAAGGTTTTCATCCACTTATCAGCTGCCACCTGAAGGACAATCATAAATCACCTGACCCTAAGAGATGACAGATGAACTATAATAAACAGACAAATTCTTAGAAACACACAACCGATAAAACCTGAATCATGAAAAATATAGTAAATTGAACTAATTCCAATAATTAATAAGGATGTAGAATCAGTCATCAAAATATCACAACAACAACAGAAAAATAAACAGGATCTGATGGCTTCACTGGTGAATTCTATCAAACATTAAAAGAATACCAGTCCCTCTAAAGTTCTTAGAGTGGAGGAAATACTTCCAAACTCATTTTATGAGGCCAGAATTGCCCAGATACCAAAACCAAATAAAGACACTATAGGAAAAGAAAGTTGCAGCCCAATATCTCAAATGAACATAGATGTAAAAATCTTTACTGAAATATTAGTGGACTGAAGTCAACTGTACATTAAAGAATCATACACTGTGATCAAGTGAGATTTATATCTGAGATACAGAATAGTTCAACATATGCAAACCAATAAATGTGATTTGCTACTTTAACAAAATGAAGGATAAAAATAATGTCATCTCAATGGATGCAGAAACAGCATTTGATAAAATTCAATATCCTTTCCTAGTGAAAAAAATTCAACAAATAGGTATAGATAGCAAGTATCACAGCAAAATAAAATGACCAACCCACAGCTAAACTCATTTAGAAAAGTGAAGAGGTGGAAGTTCATCCTTTAACATCAAGAACAAGACAAGGATGCTCACTCTTACCAATTTAATTCAACAGAAAAATTGGAAGTGCCAATTCCCAGAGGAATCAGTTGAGAAAACAAAATAGAGGGCATCCAAATCAAATGTTTTCACACCATGTCTATTATACATAGGAAAACCTACAGTCTCCTGAAAAACTGGTGTTTGTGCTCAGTCTCTCAGAACTAATGAATGCATCCAGTAAAGTTGAAGAATATAAAATCAGTATATTAAAATCAAAGAGAAATTAGGAATGCTACATTTATAATATAAAAAGAATAAAATATTTAAGAAGAAATTTAACCAAAGAGGGAATCATTTCACAATATATACCCATATCAGATCATCATGTTGTATGCTTTAAAGTCATTGCAGTGTTATTTGTCAATTATAACTCAAATCTAGGGGAAAAAAATTTATATCAAATTATATATCTTTTTAACTTCTTTATTTCCTATTCTTGCTTTAAGAAGGACATGTCAATAAGTAAGGATTTGGTGAGTACCACTAATAATTCATAGTAATTTTTATTATCTTAACTGTAATTCATCATGTTATATAATTGGCTATAATTTTAATTCATGTATATAATTTATGAACTGATATGTGTTTAAACTGGTTTTTCACATAACATAATATGTATACCTTATTATATCATTGTATAATATTAATGTTTACAACATAACATCAAAAACTTTGTGGCATTAATGATCTTTCTAGGTTAACAGTTAAGTACTATAGTCACAGGGTCATATAAAATTATTAAACACTACATAGGGACTTATACAAATGAAAAATTTCTTCCTCCTCATTTCTCTTTTTCATTTCCTAAACATTTTTATTTGGCAATTTTTTTTCATTTCTTCAGCACTAAACTCTTTATTGTAGGAAATATGTGCCTGTAACCATGATGTGATTTATTATTTGAGACCTTATTTATTAGTTGTCCCTATGAAACGTGAGGGCTTCCCTGGTGATGCAGATGGTAAAAAATCTGCCTGTAATGTGGGAGACAGGGAATGGCTACGCACTCCAGTATTCTTGCCTGGAGAATTACATGGGCAGAGAAGCCTGGTGTGCTACAGTCCATGGGGTCGCAAACAGTCAGACATGACTGAGTGACTACACTCTCACTTTCATGAAATGTGAGGTGTATATTACTTATACTCCCCTTCCTCTTCCCAAATTTTAGAAATTATAATATTAGTTGTTACAGTGGTTATTTTTTTGGGGGGGGGATTAAAGATCCATGGGGTTGCAAAGAGTCGGACACGACTGAGCGAGTGAACTAACTAACTAACTAAAGATAACTAACATTCATATTCTTAGAATATTTAAGTGATGCTGGAAAAAATAACATAGTTTTTAAATTTTATTTATTTATTTTTGGCCATGCCTTGTATGGCTGGCAGGATCTTAGTTCCCTTACTGGAGATTGAATCCAGGTCCTCTGCAGTAAAAGTTCAGAATCCTAACCACTGGACCACCAGGGAATTCCCTGAATAACAGTTTTGAATTTTAAATGCCATCTGTTATTTAATGTCATAGTATACTATATAATAAACCCAACACTTGGGGGCTTAAAACAATGTCCATTTATTATTTATATAAATCCACAGGTCAACTAGGTTGTTAAGTGATCTTGGCTAGGTGTGGCTTGATGTTTTTTCTGGTCTCTGAAAGACAATATGCATAAGATGATCTTATTTGGGAATGAAGTGGCTTTTTCTCCAAATGTCTCACAGTTCAGAAAATGTGTGTCCAATTGTCCTTGTGATAGCAGAAGAAGTCTAGGAGAGAGCAGACTCTGCAAGGCCTCTTAAGGCATGACCTTGTTGGCAGAAGATACAAACTCATTTTTTTTTTTTTTTCAAACTCATTTTTTAACACCATGGATACAGGGAAAGGCAGAGAACTGGTATGATTTTTCCTATCACTTTACCACAAAATGTTTGGAATACAGTCCACACTAACAAATATATCTGGTTCTGTCATCAGAATCAAACTATAACAATTTGGCAATATGTTTTTTTTTCTTTTTTAAGAAAATAACTAATATATCTATTTTACTATATTTTTAACTCACACAATGAGTATCATATTGAATGCTATCATATGGAATGAAGATTCTATGTCTTCAATTAAATTTCATTGTTATTAACATATTAATATAGGCACCAGTAAGACATGTGTCTTGACTAAGAAATGTCTCCCACAGAGCTACCTTTTCCCTAAGCATGAAAATTAAAAAGCTGATGTTTAAAACTAAATGTAGGTACAACAGGAGAGGGTTCACTGAATCCCAATTCAGCACTCTGCTATTTTAGTTCCCATACCATCAGTCATGTTGATGCTATTTAAAGAGACTTGTAAAATATAATGGCTGTGATTAGCCATTTATATGTATAATTCATGAGGACAAGTTGCAAACATTTCTGATATATGAAGCAAATCTATTTTTCATTTGCATTTTCAATGACTATTCTGAAGGAATTTTTAATTTTGCTTGTCTGATGTTTAAAAAGAATCAAATTTAGGATCTGTATATCATTTAGTCCAATGTATTACTTATGAAACTAATTTACTCCCTCAAATGAACTGTAGGTTAAAAAGGTCAATAGTCTGCTTATAATTATCAGTTATCTGTACAGTGTGAAATGTATCAAAAGAAAATTTTAGTCTATTAAAAGAGGCCATTTTCCTGCTGATCCACATAAAGCAATTCTAAACAGCTAACACTAATTTTATAAGATTCAATAGGAGGAAGAGTTTACCAAAATGTTTCCAACTGGAGTACATCATACTCTGGTCCTTTTCCTTAGTATATTCACATAGGATGGCATTTCTTTCACCTTGAAATGTTGTATGTTGAATGCCTATAATGTTATAGATTTTTAAAACTATACTCCAAATGAATCACTTGAATAATTTAATCAGAAAGTATACCTTTGCTATGACCTGAAAATATTTCCGTAGTGCAGGGATAAGGAGGTATGAGGTAATCAGTGATGGTTTTAGGAACATAGATATGAGAGGCAAAGCCTCAAATAATTGAATCTGTGATACATTAAGAGAGGGAGCAGGGGTAGAAGGGGTTAAAGATGACTGATAATTCTGGTTATAGGTAAGCAAAACAGGTAATTAGTGATTAGAAACTATTTGGGAGGCCAGAAGGCCACATAGTCATCAAAAATCATCAAAATAGCCTCCCTATTTATGTTTATTTCTATACCACTAATGAAAATATGTCACTCTTCTTTGATGCAAGCTGAATAATCTAATTTTGGCCTGTTCTTAATCCACAGATATGAAATAGTTACCTGAATGGCAAAGAGATAAAACGACCTCTTAAAGATGCTTGTGCAAAAGTTACACAAGCACTAAACAGGGAGCATGAGTTTGAAAATCAGGCCTTGTAACTATTCAAATTAAAATACATGTGAAACTTATTTTTCTCTTATTTATTTTCTATTCTGTTCATCAAATTCTAAATATACTGAAAACTCCATAAAATAAGCTATGAACACACAAAAAATTTATTTAGCCCAAACCTCGGTGGCAGACGGCAAAACATATGTGTTCTTCACAAATTTTTGAAATATCTATGTGCAGTATAATAGCTAGATATTTAACTGATACTAAGTACGAAGAGGTTCTAAGCTATTCATGAATATTTCTTTTTTATTTTAAATTTGTTTAATTGGAGGATACTTGCTTTACAATATTGTGATAGTCTTGGCATGCATCAATATGAATCAGCCATAGGTATAGATATGGACCCCGCTCCTGAACCCCGCTCCACCTCCTTCCCACCCCATCCCTCTAGGTTGTTCCAAAGCATGGCTTTGGGTGCCCTCCTTCACGTATTGAACTTGCACTGGCCATCTGTTTTACATATGGTAATGCGTATGTTTCAATACTACTCTCTCAAATCATCCCACCCACTCCATCTCCCACTGAGTCCAAAAGTCTGTTCTTCATGTCTGTTTCTCCTTTGCTGCCCTGCATGTGAGATCATCAGTACTATCTTTCTAAATTCCATATATATGTGTTAACATACATAGTATTTGTCTCGCTCTTTCTGACTTACTTCACTCTGTATAACAGGTTCCAGGTTCATCCACCTCATTAGAATTGACTCAAATACATTTCTTTTTATAGTTAAGTAATATCCATGAATATTTCTTGTTACAATAGTATTAGCAGGCTGCAAAATAATATCATATGTTATATTGAGTCAATTTCCGTGTTTTTTTCCTCCAGTGTTTTTTAACATTAAAGAAAACTAGACATTCTAACTACTAAACTTCAATTATATTTTGACTTAAAGTTTCCACTGTACTATCTGTTAACAATGGATAAAAAGGAGAGAGAAATCTGTGGAACTTTAGAAATCTTCCAGGGTAGTGGAGGTTTGCCTCCACTGAATGAAAGAAAAAGAAATATTATGAGAAAAAAATTTTTCCTTGAAAATCCAATGTCTTCATTTAAACTGTAATTATTAATAAAAGCCACAAGATCAGATGTTTCAGCAGGAAGAGTTTTGGAGTTTTCCACTCCAACACCCTCAATGCTACTAATGAAAGCCCTAAGTAACACAGATGCAACATGACCTGTTTAAAACCACACATGAGACTTAGACTTAAGACTCAACAACAGAACCTGAGTCTACTGATTATGAAGTTCCCTTTTAGAAGCCTTAGCCTTTAACACTAAAAAATAGCCTCTAGCTTTCTTTAACTATTGGGAACTTGACAAATGGAATAAAAATATATGTTTTGTGGGTAGCTGTAAGGATTAAATGAGAGACTATGGGGAATTGTGTTTGGCAAAATAAACAACAACAAATATTCAGTGCCCAACAAGTAATTTGTCTTGTCTTAATCACCATGAAGATGATAATAACTCATAAAAGGTCTACAGTTTGAGAGGGAGGCTTATATAATTCTCAAATTCAAATGTGAATTTGAATAGAGTAACTATAAATTTGCTGTAGGTCAAGCAAAATAGACCTGAAAGACTGCTAAAGAAAAGATGTAATTTTAATTAAAATAAGTGGAGGTGGGAGATACATATGAATACATGTGTGGATCTCTACATTTTGCAAACTTTGTCTTGAATCTACTTTTCAGCCAAGCAAAGAAACCCTTCAGAATCACAGCTCTTAGGGGAAGACTGAGTAACGGGAGGAATTTGCCACAAAAGTGGACGTGTTTTAGCTAGATTCTACAACCCTTCATTTCCAATCCCTCATCATCCTACCTCTACTCCAAGTCTTTCAATTTGTCAACAGCCCTCTTAAATAAAATAAAACTAAAATGGCAATAAATTGTTGCCTAAATAATTTACCTAAGTAAATATATGTAGTCTAAAAATGTCTCAATTGTGCAACTATATAGATCATTTTTGAACATAAATGAAAAATTAGCATGTTGTTTACTGTTTGACTCAGAAATATATTGAGCACATTAGATACAATCTTCAAAATAAACAACAAATATGTATCTACTTTTTAATTTAATCTATTTACATAGAATGAAATCATGTTGAAATAAACTAGAATGCAAACATTATTAAAATACATGGCTAGTTAAAGTTTTAAATTACTGTAAACTGTAAGGTTTATTTCACATGCTAGCAAGGTTATGCTCAAAATCCTTCAAACTAAGCTTTAGCAGTACATGAACAGAGAACTTACAGATGTACAAGTTGGATTTCAAAGAGGCAGAGGAACCAGAGACCAAATTGACGACATCTCTTGCATCATAGAAAAATCAAGAGAAATCAAGAAAAATAGCTACTTCTGCTTTATTTACTACACTAAAGCTTTTGACTGTGTAGACCACAATAAACTGTGGAGGAAATATCTTAAAGAGATGGGAATATCAGATCATCTTACCTGTCTCCTGAGAAATCTGTATGCAGGTCAAGAATCAACAGTTAGAACTGGACATGGAACAACAGACTGGTTCCAAATTGGGAAAGGAGTACGTCAAGGCTGTTCATTGTCACCCTGCTTGTTTAACTTATATGCAGAGTATATCATGCAAAACGCAAGGTAAGATGACTCACAAACAGGAATCAAGATTGCCAGGAGAAATATCAACAATCTCAGATATGCAGATGAAACCACTCAAGTGGCAGAAAATGAGGAGAAACTAAGATGATAAAGGTGAAAGAGGAGAGTGAAAAAGTTCTGGCTTGAAACTCAGCATTAAAAAAATTAAGAACATGGCATCAGGTCTCACCAAGTCATAGCAAATAAAAGGGTAAAAAGTGGAAGCAGTGGCAGATTTTATTTTCTTAGGCTCTAGAATCACTGTGGATGGTGACTGCAGCTGTGAAAGTAAAAGATGCTTGATCCTTGAAACGAGAACTATGATAAGCCTAGACAGCACATTAAAAGTAGAGACATCAATTTGCTGAAAAAGGTCTATATGGTCAAAACTATGATTTTTTTCTAGTAGTCATGTACAGATGTGAGAGCTGGGCCATAAAGAAGGCTGAGCTCCCAAGAACTGAGGCTTTCAAATTGCGGTGCTGGAGACGAGTATTGAGAATCCCTTAGACAGCAAGGAGATCAAACTAGTCAATCCTAAAAGAAATCAAGCCTGAATATTTATTGGAAGGACTGATGTTGAAGCTGGAGCTCCAATACTTTGGCCACCTGATGCAAAGAGTTGACTCATTGGAAAAGACCCTGATGCTGGGAAAGGCTGAGGGCAGGAGGAGACATGGGATGACAGAGGATGAGATGGTTGGATGGCATCACCAACTCAATGCACAGGTGTGTGAGCAAACTGTGGGAGAGACTAAAGGATAGGGAAGCCTGGAGTTCCACAGTCCATGAGGTCACAGTCAGACACAACTTAGCAACTGAATAACAATGAACAGTATAATACTATGTCCATCAGGAATCACACTGAGTGATTATTTTTCTAGAAAAAAAGATTTTCTCTGCTTTTTAGTTATTGCTAAATGTAACTGTAAAAACCTACTGCTTTAGCATTTCAAAATCCTGTGTTACAGTGTGAAGTTATTCTAGATTCATCTAGAAACATATATTCCATAGGTTTTATAAGATTTAAAAATTATTTTAATGATAGTATACAACACAGTGGCACCTGGATAGATGAAAATCATCGAACTCTATTATTTACAAATAAGAGAAGGTTATCAGATAGGTTGCACCCAGGAATAGGGTGACAGCAGCTGGAGTTATAAAGGGCAGCTTATATGTGATGTATAATCAGCAGAGGTGGGGTTAGTTAGATTTCACAGGCTCCCAGTGGACTGGCTGCTTTGAATGCTTTCCCAGATACAGAATATTCTTCTTCTTGTTCAGTCGCTAAGTTGTGTCCAACTCTTTGAGATCCCATGGCCTGCAGCACAGCAGTCTTCCCTGTCCTTCACTATCTCTAGAGTTTGCTCAAACTCAAGTCCATTGAGCCAATGATGCCATCCAAACGTCTCACCCTCTGTCACCTCCTTCTCCTCCTGCCCTCAACCTTTCCCAGTATTAGAGTCTTTGTCAGTGAGTCAGGTTTTGGCATCAGGTGGCCAAAATATTGGAGCTTCTGTTTCAGCATCAGTCCTTCCAACGAGTATTCAGGGTTGATTCCCTTTAAGATTTACTGGTTTGATCTCATTTCTGTCCACGGGACTCTAAACAGTCTTCTCCAGCACCATAGTTTGAAAGCATCAATTCTTCGGCGTTCAGACACCCCTATGGTCCAACTCTCACATCCATACATGACACTGGAAAAGCCATAGCTTTGACTATTTGGACCTTTGTCAACAGAGTGATACCTCTGCTGTTTTTCCTTGTCTGGTGCCCAACCTGGGGAAATTAGGGTAGCTGCATAGTGGTTCTGGAGCCTAAAATCTGCCTGATAAGGGAAGTGTTTGCTATGTGGACTTAATCAGATGTTCAAGAAGAACTAATCAGTTCTAGCCTGAGCTTCCAAACTGATCTCATCAAAGAAAAGTTTTTTGAAGACAGCATTAAAAAAACTATCATATTCACATTATTATGCTAGTAACATGAGAGATGTGTGTTGTGTGTATGCCCTCAGTTGCTCAGGCACGTCCAAGTCTTTGTGACCCTCTGAACTGTAGCCCACCAGGCTCTTCTGTCCATGGGATTTTCCAGTCAATACTGGAGTGGGTTGCCATTTCCTCCTTCAGGAGATCTTCCTGACCCAGAGGTTGAAGCCACATTTCCTGCATCTCCCACATTGGCAAGTGAATTCTTTACCACTGAGCCACCTGGGAAGCCCAAAACAACCTCTGGGCAAGAATACTGGAGTGGATTGCCCTTTCCTTCTCCAGGGGATCTTCTTGACCCAGAATTGAGCCTGAGTCTCTTGCATTGCAAGCAGATTCTTTACTGTCTGAGTTTCCAGGGGGGCAGCAGCCAACCACCCCCATAAAAAAAAAACCCGACAGCAATCTTCAGTTACAAATACTGGGAATAAACTACAGAGGTAAAACCAAAAAACTGTCAAATTAAAAGCTATTTAACATACTATAGAATAAAACCTAAAAAAATGTTTTAACCTGAATAATAGGTTCTAGAAAGTATTGATCCCCTTTACAAGTAAAATAAATATTATTATAAAGCTATCCGAAATAATTACTTATAGCCAATAACAAGAATCCTGAATTTTCTCAAATATAAAACACTGTGAAAATAATGATATGCTTTAATCTGACTTAAGTAATGTCAACAGTGAGACACCATTTTTTGGGCTTCAAAATCACTGCAGATGGTGGCTGCAGCCATGAAATTAAAAGACACTTGCTCCTTGGAAGAAAAGTTATGGCCAATCTACACAGCATATTAAAAAGCAGAGACATTACTTTTCCAACAAAGGTCTGTCTAGTCAAAGCTTTGGTTTTCCAGAAGTCATGTGTGGATGTGAGAGTTGGACTATAAAGAAAGCTGAGCACCAAAGAATTGATGCTTTTGAACTGTGGTGTTAGAGAAGACTCTTGAAAGTCCCTTGGACAGCAAGGAGATCCAACCAGTCCATCCCAAAGAAAATCAGCCCTGAATATTCATTGGAGGACTGATTCTGAAGCTGAAACTCCAATATTTTGGCACCTGATGTAAAGAACTGACTCATATGAAAAGACCTCAATGCTGGGAAAGATTGAAGGCTGCAGGAGAAGGGGATGACAGAGGATGAGATGGCTGGATGGCATCACCGACTTGATGGACGTGAGTTTGAGTGAGCTCCGGGAGTTGGTGATGGACAGGGAAGTCTGGCGTGTTGCAGTCCATGGGGTCGCAAAGAGTCTGACTTGACTGAGTGACTGAACTGAACTGAACTGAAAGCAAAGTCAAAATATACTATGTGTAGTCAAAGCTGAGAACCAAAACTAACTGCTAGTTCTGGCTATTTATTTTAGACCAATTTGAAGTACATTTTATATCACTTAAATTACATTCATTTTAAATGTAGATCTCAAGTTTTGACAAATTCATGCACCTGTGGTGATGGTTACATCACCACATTAAAATATGGAACATTCCATCATCCCCAAAAGTTCCTTGAGTACATACCATAAAATTCTTCACCTCCAGCCCCAGGTAGTCAATCACTATGGCTTAGACTTATCTTTTCTAGAATTTCTTATAAATAGAATTATTCATCATATACTCTTTTATATTTTGATTCTTGCACTCAACATGCTTTTGATAGTCTCCATGCTATTGTATACAGAAGTTACTAAATTGTCTTTATTACTGAGTATATTCCATTTAATGATTACCTCCATTGGTTTGTTGCTTTACCTATTGATGGATATTTGAGCTATTATCACATTTTGGTTACTATGAATAAAACTGCTGTGAACTTTTGTGTGCGAGCCTTGTTTCTCTTTTGTAAATACCAAGTAATAGGATTGCTTGGTCATATGGTAAGTTTAATTTTATAAGAAAATGTGCAACTGTCTTCTTTCCAAAATGTCTACAACATTTTGTATTCTCACCATCAATATATAATAGTTCTGTTTGCACATTTCCCTGTGTTTTCTACGGTTTTGACAAGTGTTCTGAGACATGGACAGTTGAGAACTCAAATTATAGTTTATCCCAGCACTGAAATAGCACATATTGCTTGATGAAATTTCTGCTTGAATTTTATCCATTGTCAGTATAGGAATTTTGGGGTTGGTTCCAAAGTCAAAGCTATTCAGAATTAAGTTATTTACTATTAGAGGTCATCTTCATTCATGTCTTTTAATGACAATGATTGTGACTGACTTCTATGGACACTCTGAAAGTTTAGGAAACATACTACCAACCTTATTTGCATATATGGTAATATGTCCTTACTATTAAGGGGAGAAAATAATATTTTACAGAGGCACTCTAAACAGTACTACAGTTTAGTTGCTTGTTTGCTTCATGAATAAAAAGAGATAGGCAATGAGACACAAGACCACGGTGATCCAAAAAATTCCAAGCATCTGCTAGGATCTCCCCTTGTGCTTTCCTAAATAAGCCCAACATCAGGGAAAATGCAGAAAATCAGTTCTCCTAAAAAGTTAGTGGTGAGACAGCTAATCTTAATAAGCATAGAAATCTTGAGGGGTATTAAGTGGAATTACTTAACTAGTTAATCAAAAAGCCCAGTATGAGTGAGGGTAGCTTAATATCTGAATGGTAACTCCCTAGGAGAATTCCTAAACAAAACTTCATCCAGATTTCCTTGTCCTTAAATACATAAAATCATTTTGAAGCAAAATGATAATAATAATACATAATTCGTAATAATACATAAAACCATTTTGAAGCATTTAAAAGTTTTAAATAATTTTATGAAAAGAAAGATGAATCCAGATTACAGATGAGTCCAGAGTTTCAGAAAGGTTACACTGGAAACTTTCCAGCATCCACAGAAAAATCACAGCAGAATATGTGAAATACAAAGAGAGACTACAGCAGCCTGGGTAGCCATGCAAAGAGAAAATTATGGAAAATGAAGCAGTTTCCTATGGGGACTGACGAATGCACAATTTTGAATCCATGCTGTTTCCAAGATATTAAAACTAAATATAGTACATCTGCTCTACTGCATCAGAGATAATATATCACAGTGTGAAGTTTCATGATGATTATGTGAATTCAGCTGTTTTTTCTGGATATTGCCATTCCTTTGCTTTTTTCATTATCTGAGAACTAGAAAGGCGGCTTTTAAGGAACTAGTGGAAAAAAATAGCAATCCAGGTGACACCATAATGGAAAGTGCAGCAGAGTAAAAATCCCATATTGGAAAGCAGGCTGGTCTCCAGACCTAGGGCTGATTATGTTGTTGGACGACTAAATACTCTAGGGTGGTACACTGCAGCGGCTGACATGCAGTCTACACGGCCCACACGCCAGTTCAGCCATATGATATCATTTCTGCCTGACTTCAGAGAAACTACTGACCCAAATCCTGAGGTTCTGAGTAAAAGTTGTACAGATACAGCAAGGTATGACAGGCATATGCATTCAAGGCAAAAGGAACAGCTAAGAATTCCCTGATATCATAAAAATATGTTATGATATTGTGCCATGAAACCATCAGCTACTCCAAATAACATTATGAAAACACAAGTGAATGTTTCTGTTTCCTCTGTTACTTATAAAAAGCAAAACAGAATTTCTTCCTTGCCAACTTAACAAAAGGAGATGAGAAAATCATCTAAGTACTTAATCATAATAACTAATTTATTTTTAAGTACAATGAATGCATAAGAGGTAACTTTGGGATGGAAATACGATACCAATTAATGTTCAAATATCACAGAGCAAGTGTAGTTTTCTTACCTCAGCACACATATCCAAGCCAGGAAATTTAGATTTCTGTGATCATGGACAGAAGCTTATTATTAATGTGTTTTTCTTATCCCTTAGTCTCTTCCATGAAATAGAATTCAAGGCTCATGCTGTGACTCTGCAGTATTGTTCCCTGCAAGAAACAATTTTGTTCTGCCTCAGAGGCAAATGTTTTTATGCTTAATTCTGCCCCTGGTAACCACAATGCTTGTTCATGTCTTTAACACACCTTTTAAAGAAATTAATTTCCATGAATCATCAATAAATCCTGCTTCTAGAAGCTAACTCTCTCAGTTATGAGCTGAGGGGAAAAATTACATTTTCCTGCTCCATCATATGTTTATTAATTGTGATTAAGTAATAGCATTTAATCACACGTGTGGAGATATACAAATATACAGTTTTCATATTTTGGCCTTACTTTAATTATATGCTTTTATTTAAAGGTTTGTCACTAGCTTCAGATCAGTTTCGCCCTAAGCATACATTTACATTTACACCTTAATAAAGTTATGCAACTGAAATTTATCTTTTGTATAAATGCAAAATAAAACAAAGCTGTGTTCAAAGGAATGAGAAAAATGGTCAGCTCCAGCAGCTCAGGGGAATAAAAAAAAAAATTCCAATGTCCATCATTAGTGACTGACATCACTATTTTATTATTTTTCATAGTCCAAAAAACAGTGGGACGATATGATGAAACTATATTTCAGAATGAGATAATTAAAGTGTCAAAATTTGCATTTTGAAGATAAAAGATTATATTAGAGAGATGTATTGAAGCAAAGCCACCTACATCCAAGTAGAAATCATCATTATATATTTAGTAATATTACAAAGAAGTTGAATAATGAACAACTTCTACATAAAGAGAATTTCCTTCTATCTGGAGAAAACAAATGAATCTAAACTAATTTTAAAATTCTGACTTTAAAAGTGTGTTTAGTGTCCCTCTGAATATCAAATGTTCTCAAAAATATTTAGTTTTGTCAAAATATATATGTTCATAAATACTAAAGCCATAACCACTGGTGACTCATTTTTGAACATTCACTATTCTTTATATATTCAGCTAAATCAACAAACGCATACACATTTATGTGATTAATCTTCTAAAAAACTATTATATTTACATCCTGTATTGTAAACTATTTATCAAATTTGCTATGGTCATTTCCATATCAACATATTTTCCTGCATCATTATTTATATTATTTCAGTAATATTCAAAAGAACATTTATATTAGAATTTTTCTTATCAATTTTCTATTGACAAATAATATACATTTCCCAGTTTTGCCATTATAAATACTCTGAACAAAGCAATTATTCAATATTTACTGAGGATCTGACTTGGCTTTATAAATACTCTGAACAAAGCAATTATTCAATATTTACTGAGGATCTGACTTGGCTTTATCCTATGACTGACTTATATGGTCATGCATTTAGCCTCATCCTAACAAGTAACAATTAGCATTTAAAAATGTCAATACCAAACACCACACTCAGACTACCATACTGTATGTTTTTAGCAAATGTTCTCCATGGTGCTTGCTGCAGTCATCTTTAACCCATGAGGTTGAAAACCCAAACCCATTCTGACCTGTGTTGCTTCAAATTCATGACCAGAAACCAGAGTAGGCTCGTAATTACATCTAATATCCTATTACTTTTCCTTGGTTCATTTTCATTCCCCTTCTCCAAGACAACTTTTGTACTTTCTTTATCTCTTATAACTTTCATAACCTCCTCCCTGATCTTCATTCTCATCTAAAGAGCTAGGTTCTCCCTTTGCCCCGAAAATGGAAGCAATCAGAAAAGATGTTTCACAAGCTTTTACCATAGCAGTGCTCTGGGCCATCAGCAGCTTTTATCCATTTTCTTTCCAGTTACTGTGAACTTACTGTTTAAACTTTACTTTTGGCAGGAGACTCCATCTCCTCTTGCTTTTTTCAGGGCTTTGCTCCTACAAACTGCATTCTTCCTCCCTCCCTTGCATCATCCCTCTTTTTCCACTGCACTGGATCATATACATCAATATAGAGTTTAAAA
Source organism: Cervus canadensis (assembly GCF_019320065.1). Classification (NCBI taxonomy): domain Eukaryota; kingdom Metazoa; phylum Chordata; class Mammalia; order Artiodactyla; family Cervidae; genus Cervus; species Cervus canadensis. Next base: position 61,119,847 of record NC_057398.1, on the reverse strand, counting down.
AAAAAAAAAAACTACCTGTCAATGCACTAGATATAAGAAACACAGGTTCAATCACTCCGTCTGTAAGATGCCCTGGAGGAGGGCATAGCAACCCACTCCAGTGTTCCCTGACCAGCTCCACAGGGCTGCAAAGAGTCGGACATCACTGAAGCAACATAGCATGCATATAGATGTTATTTTATTTTTCTCTTTTACAAACAAAACAAAGTAAACCACAGCAAAAGCAAATCAAAATAAACAACAAGCATCAGATTGCCCAATTCCTCTTCCAGACAAGATAAGAAAATTCTTTCTGTGTTATGGGGCCCTGCTTCCTTGATAGCTCAGTTGGTAAAGAATCCACCTGCAATGCAGGAGACCTGGGTTCAATACCTGGGTTGGGAAGATCCTCTGGAGAAGGGAAAAGCTACCCACTCTGGTATTCTGGCCTAGAGAATTCCACGGACTGTACAAGTCCATGGGGTCACAAAGAGTCGAACATGACTGAGTGACTTAAAAAAAATAATAATAAGGTGGCTTAGACAGTAAAGAATCCAACTGCAGAGATTTGGGTTCAAGCCCTCAGTTGGGAAGATCCCCTGCAGAAGGGAATGGCAATGAACTCCCACATTCTTGCCTGGAGAATTCCATGGACAGAGGAGCCTGGCAGGTTATGGTCGCAAAGAGTCGGACACAACTGAAGAACTAACACATTTCACGCCATTTCCGTGTTATTCCTAGTTATCTTTAATTCCTCTCCCCCACTTCTCTCTTACCCCAGTCAAATTTCCTTCTGACGCTGCTCCTCAGTTGCTGTTGCCAAAGTTGGTGACATTAGTGGTAAAGAACCCACCTGCCGATGCAGGAGACATAAGAGACCTGGGTTCAATTCCTGGGTCAGGAAGATTCCCTGGAGCAGGGAATGGCAACCCACTCCTGTTCTAGCCTGGAGAATTCCATGGACAGAGACAGCTCCACAAGAGACATTGCATCTCTGTTAATGCCAACTACATTACTCCAGTTGTTAAGGCCAAAATATTTGTGTCATCTTTGATTCCTTTACCTCTTTCACGCCCTAGATCTAGTGAACAGTAAAGTCAGATGATGATATCCTAAAAAGATATGTCTGGAGTTGACCACTTTCACTCTGCACACTGTCCTCACTATGGTCTAAGAAACCAGCCTCCTGACCACATTATTGCAGTGACTGTTTATCCAGTCTTTGGTCCCAGTTCCCTGATTCTTCTCTACACAGATGCCAGAATTCCATCATATAACTCAGGAATGGGATAATTTTTTTAAAAACACTCTCATGGCTTTATATATCCCTCATTGTGATAATGTATTTATAGAGACCCTGCATGAACTGGCTTGCTATCACCACATCAGTCTTGTCTCCTATTATCTGCTCTTTCTACCTTGGCCATCCCGGCCTCCTCCTCACTGCTCTGGGAGCAAGCAGGTGTGCCACCAACTTAAGGGCCTTTTTATTACAAATCTTTCCGCAAAAATTCACCTTCTCAATTAGGTCTTCCACAGTCACTCTATCAAGAATTCCACACAGATCTCTAACTTGTATAATCACTCTCTCATGCTTTCTGAATCTTGATCCCTTGTCCCTAATATATATATAGTCTGTATTCATATTTTTGTGTGTGTGAATGTCTTTATTCTATATGATAGCAATTTACAGAGAAGGAAACCATTTGTCTGTTTCATTTGCAATTGCATCCTGGGCACTGGAAGCCCTGCTATACACAAAGCAAGGATACAATTAAGATTTTGAGTGAATAATGGATTTTTCTTGTATTAATTCCATCTTAATAAATATTAATGTTTTCATATATTTGCCCAAGAAACTAATATCTCAGCTTTGCTAGAGAAGAAGAGTTGGTAACAGATATACCCAGGGAGGCTTGTACAGATAGTGAGAAATATAAATTCTATAACAGGTATAAAACCTTGAGGAGTTGGTCAGTTCTGGTCCTGGACCTCAAGTGATGCATCATCCAAGGAAATAACCAACATCGAGATCAAACAATAGATAACACTAAACACTCAACATTCAGTATAAGAGGAGAATGAAAAAGTTGACTTAAAACTCAACATTCAGAAAACTAAGATCATGGATTCCAGTCCCATCACTTTATGGCAAATAGATGAGGAAACAATAGAAATAGTGAGAGACTTTATTTTCTGGGGCTCCAAAATCACTGCAGATGGTCACTGCAACCATGAAATTAAAACATTTTCTCCTCAGAAGAAAAATTATGACCAATCTGCTGCTGCTGCTAAATTGCTTCAGTCATGTTCAACTCTGTGCAACCCCATAGACGGCAGCCCACCAGACTCCTCCATCCCTGGGATTCTCCAGGCAAGAATACTGGAGTGGGTTTCCATTTCCTTCTCCAATACATGCATGCATGCTAGGTTGCTTTAGTCATGTCCAACTCTGTGCAACATTATGGACAGAAGCCCACCAGGCTCCTCTGTCCACAGGATTCTCTAAGCAAGAAGACTGGAGAGGGTTGCCATTTCCTTCTCTATGACCAACCTGGACAGCATACTAAAAAGCAGAGACATTACTTTGCCAACAAAGGTCCATCTAGTCAAAGCTATGTTTGTTTTTGTTTTTTTTTTTCCCCCATTAGTCATGTATGGATGTGAGAGTTGGACTATAAAGATAGCTGAGTGCTGAAGAATTGATGCTTTTGAACTATGGTTTTGGAGAAGACTCTTGAGAGTCCCTTGGACAGCAAGGAGATCCAACCAGTCCATCATAAAGGAAATAAGTCTGAATATTCATTGGAAAGACTGATGCTTAAGCGGAAACTCCAGTCCTTGGCCACCTGATTCAAAGAACTGATTCATCGGAAAAGACCTTGATGCTTGGAAAGATTGAAGGCAGGAGAAGAAGGGAATGGCAGAGGATGAGATGGTTGGATGGCATCACTGACTCGATGAACATGACTTTGAGTAAGCTCCATGAGTTGGTGATGGACAGGGAAGCCTGGCATGTTGCAGTCCATGGGGTCGCAAGGAGTCTGACATGACTGAGTGACTGAACTGAACTGAACTGAAACATTCAACAGAGATATTAACACCTGAAAATCCAGGAGAGAACACAGCAGATCAGTAAAACTATATTAGATTTCAGAGCTGGTGAACACAAAAGTATAGGGTGGAAAAATTAAAAAACGAACAGTTATATGAGAATATATATATATTTTTAATTTTCTAAGTAGGTCATGTTTCCTAGAGTTGACTTGGTTAAATTACAAGGAAATTCATATATCCCATGGAATAGAGACCATCCTTATAGTAGAAATAGTTTTCTTATTTGTGTTTTAGTACCTAAATAAATTTTTTTCACATTCAGTTAACACAGTGTTTAATGAGGAGAAGCATCAAATGCATGCAAATAGAAAGTTCATTTTGTACATTTGGAAGACATTGTCCATGTGTGAAAGAGAAATGAGAAACTAGTAAGAAGGACTGAAATCTTTCTCTAGAAAGAGAAATAAAAATTTACATCCTGTTCTTTCCTTAGCACACAGATTTTCAAATAAGGAGCAAAAAATAAGACACTTTCTCTTTAAAGTAGAATTCATATTGTAGCATAGAAGTTTACTTAGAATATATTACAAAGTTGCCAGATGTTAGGACTCTTAGGTAAGACTCGATTCAATAGAAATAGTGTAGTTTGGGTTTATTGAACAAGAGAATGCCTACCATAAAGTGATTTTATGAAGACTGATTTGACAAGAACAATTAGTACAAAAAAAAAAAAAAAAGACTAGAGGCAGGAAGAGCAGAAAATATGGTCATTAAGACATAAGATTTGGGGAAATGAATGTTGACTATGATGTGAAACAGAAGAGGTATTAAAGAACAGGGAGAGAGAGGAATCAATTTAACTTAGTGATTAGTTCACCATGGAGCAAGTGAAGTTAGTAGTTAACTTGTCTGTGTGCATGCATGCTCAATCACATCTGACTTTTTGTGACCCCAAGGACTGTAGCCCGCCAGGCTCCTCTGTCCACGACATTCTTCAGGCAAGAATACTGGAGTGGGTTGCCATGCCCTTCTCCAGGGGATCTTCCTGATCCAGGGATCAAACCTGGGTCTCCCACATTAGAGACAGATTCTTTTACCATCTGAGCTACTAGGGAAGCCCTGAATACCTATAATCATTCTCAAATTTACTGATTATATTTTAATATCTTTTAATTTATTGATTTCATTTGATGGCATTGATTAAACTATAAAAAGATATTTAGAAAATAAATGTCTTTTACAGAAAAAGTTTAGATTTGGCACATTTACTGCTCTCTTTCTTGTGAATAGGAAATAATATCTAGAGTTGACTGCTTTTTTTCATGTAGAAGACTTCTCTCAGCAGTCAAATCCTTCTCAATTATTGTTGATTAAACAGTGTCCCAGGGAACAGCCATCATGTTCTCTACAAATCCATTACCATGTGTCTTATCTTTTTGAAGATATTCATTTTCTATTAAGTTGCAGAAAAATACATTGATATTAAAAATGTCACATTTTTTCAATCTTTGTGCATATTATATTTAGAGTGTAAAATCAGCTAGTACACAAAATCCCCAAATGATATCTAAAATGACTAGAATGGATTTCCTATAAATATTAACAAAATTATAAACATAGCCCAGCAGATTTTAAGAACTCATCTTTACTAAAACCAAGATATATACTTAGTTTTTAGGTAAGACTGTGTAGATAATGTGTAAAGTATGTAAATGCATTATCACATCACTGTTCATTAAGCCACTATTCAATTCCCCTCCAATCGGATCATAGCTCCCTCTTTTCTTGTTGAAGATATTAGGGCTTCATGGTGCTTCTGCCTAAAGCTATCTTCTCTAAGAACTTTGCTTAATAGGCTCTGTTCAATATTTTAGGTCTCAGATTAAATGTCACATACCTAAAGAGGTCACAGTCATTCACACTATTTAAACTGTACAAGTCCACATGAATTATTAAACAGATTACACATTCAATTACTTTATAAAATGAATTCCGTTCAATTTAGTTGCTCAGCCGTGTCCAACTCTTTGAGATCCCATGGACTGCAGCAAGCCAGGCCTCCCTGTCCATCATCACTTCCTGGAGCTTACTCAAACTCATGTCCATCAAATCAGTGATGACATCCAACCATCTCATCCTCTGTTGTCCCCTTCTCCCGCCTTCAATCTTTTCCAGCATCAGGGTCTTTTCCAATGAGTCAGTTTTTCACACAGGTGGCCAAACTATTGGAGTTTCGGCTTCAGCATCAGTCCTTCCAATGAATACTCAGGATTGATTTCCTTTAGGATGGACTGGTTGGATCTCCTTGCTGTCCAAGGGACTCTCAAGAATCTTCTCCAACACCACAGTTCAAAAGCATCAGTTCTTTGGCTCTCAGCTTTCTTTATAGTCCAACTCTCACATTCATGTAATAAAGTGGTTTACAATGCATATTTTACATATAGTTATATTTTCCACTTTCTTATTTTTCTTTGTTAGTAAAATAAATGTCTTCTTGAGGGTACACACACAAAAATGTTCAACCTGTTATTTCAGGCTCTATCTGCAAGGATTTTTTATATATTTTTACTGACAGCTGGATACATGACTAACACTAAAATTCATAATTTAGTATTTCTACTTTGATCATACTTAAATGGAATATCTTTCATTTATCAAAAAACCTCCAATAAACTTACATTTTAACATAAATTTTCTAAAGCAATGGTTTGGTTCTCCACTTTGGGGCTGTGAGATTTTGCCTTTTTTTCTTCTTTTTCTTTTTCCCCTCTTCCTAGACACAGATTTCAAACTATTTATAACCAAGCTACCCCATAAGTGTTTCATTCCAAAGTGTGCCCTGGCTTAGAATTATACACAACTCAACGGAAGCTTACTTCTATATTCAGGGGGAAAAAAAGTCATCAAAAGATTTTTTTTTAATTACAGTGAGTTTCAAATTTTATTATAAGACTAGGGTAATATCTAATTTTAAGTTTAAAGTGCATTGAAATACATATACTGTTCCTATTAATGCCATTATAAACCATTCCACTTTCACTTCACTTTCAAGCTTATGCGATAAAACAACAATGTTTTTACTGTGTTTAAGGGTGTGTGACAGAATTTACAGGGTAGAGAGGGATAGCTTGTTTTCACTCCATTATCAGCAGGGATGACTAGAAAGGCTGGAGGCTAGAACCATCAGGAGACTTCTTAACTCACACATCTGGTGCCATGACTGAGGTGATCCTACGGGCTTCTGATTGGAGCTTGGGCTCACCCAATCATATGGTTTGGTTCCAAGACTGAGCCCTGAAAGTAAATGTCTCCAAAACCAGCACTTGAAAAGATCCAAATGAAAAGTGCATGGCCTTTTATGACCTATTTCAGAAGTTACAATACACCACTTGTGCCATCTTCTATTGTTGGAAGCAGTCACAAGCTTGCCCAATTCTGAAAGGTGGGAACATAAACATCCTCTTTTTATGGTAAGGGTATTTAACATGAGATCAACCCTCCTAAGAAATTTCTAAGTACACACTACATAATTGTTAAGTACAGACACAACGCTCTACAGCAGATCTCTACCAATTGTTCATCTTGTGCACTTGAAAGTTTATACCATTTGAGGAGAAACTCCCCATTTCCCCCTCCCTTCAGCCCTTGGAAACCATTATCCTACTCACTGCTCTGTGAGTTTGACTATTTTAGTCTCTTCATATAAGTGGACTCAAGTAGTATTTGCTGTTCTTTGGATGGATTACTTCACAGAGCATGATGTTCTCCAGGTCTCTCCATGTTGTCACATATAGCAGAATGCTCTTCTTTTTATAAAACTGAATAATATTCCACTGTGTGTCTCTACCACCTCTTCTCTATCTGTCCATCCATTTGCTTCCATATCTTGGCTATTATAAACAATGCTTCAATGCACATGGGAGTGTGGATATACATTCATTTTGATTCCAATTACTTTGGATAAACACTCAGAAATGGGTTGTTGGGCCATATGACAGTTGCATTTTTAATTTTTTTGAGAAATCTTTATAGATTGTTTTCCATAACGGCTGGACAATTTTATATGGCCAGCAGGCCCAATTTCTCCACATCCTTGCCAACACTTATCTCATTTTTTGATAGGCATTCTAAAATGTATGAAGTTATATATCATTGTAATTTTTGATTTGCATTTCCCTGACAACTAGGGATCTTGAATATTTTTTCATATACATTTTGGCCATTTGTATGCATTCTTTGGGTGAATGTCTATTCAAGTCATTTGCCCATTTCAAAGTAATCTTGAGAAAGAACAAAGATAGAGGCATCATATTTCCTGATTTCAAAATATATTACAAAGATACAATAATTAAAACAGTATGCTACTTGAATAAAACCACAGAATAGAATAGAAAGCCCAAATATATGCTCATTCATATGCAGCCAACTGATCTTCAACAAGGGTCCCAAGAATATGCAAAAGCAAAAGATGGTTTCTTAAACACGTGATTTTGTGAAAACTAGATTTGCACATGTGACAGAATGAAGCTGACGTTTATTGTGTACACTTATCTTACACCACACACAAAAATGAACTCTCATATGGCTTAATGATTTAAGCATAACACTTGGAACTGCAAATCTTCCAGAACAAAACACAGGGAAAAGCTTTATGGCAGTGGTTTTGACATTACCTTAAATATAACACCAAAAACACAAGCAACAAAAATAAAAATTCGGAAGTGGAGCTATTTCACACTAAAGCTTCTACACAGCACAGGAAATAACAGAGCAAAATGGGAGAAAATATTTACAAACCATGTATCTGATAAGGGGTTAATATTCAAACTATATAAGTAAATCTTACAACTGAAATGCAAACAAAACAAAACAAAACCCTCAAATAACAAGCACCCTGCCTTGATGGCAGGAATTTCAAGATATCTGTAGCCATTTTTAAACTTTCACACATATATGTTCATATGCATTCAGATACATAATCACACATTGCAATGGGACTAAATTTTCTTAGATTACATTACTTCCTCCTAAGGTTTCTGTCCATAATATTTTTATTTCTGAATTCTCTGACTGATGACAAGAAAAAGACAGCGATAATACAGACTGTCCAATCTGTAAGTATACTCTATAAATATTTATTCTAACATAAAATCATCTTGAATTGTGTATATACTAACAGGAAAATAAATAAAAGATGAAACATTTTTCATCAAAATGCTAGAACAGTATGTTTAGTGACACAGAATGTAATCTTCCTGAAAAAAATTACTTAATATTTTATGCTATTCTCAGATTGTAGGTTTATTTCTTACCTAGAGAATAAACTTACATGCATCTATGATTGCTCAGGATTTTATGTGAATTACATGTTCTTATCTCTTAAAAGTATTTTTTAAAAAATGGAATAAAATATGGTTAAAATTTTGGGAGCAACTATTTTTAAACAGGAAACAAGTGAACACAAAGCAGGTCTAACCTAATTTCACAAAAACTTCACAGATAAACTTTGTCAGACATCTCTCCTCAAAACAGAGACAGCAGTATGTCTGAGAAACATAAGTTTTCTAGACATCACCAAACTCCACTTTGGCTACATAAAGGGATTAACATCTCAATCATTCTAGTGGCTCTATTGGAACTGGCTCTGCAGATTTTAAATGAAGGTGTCAGCACCTGAGCAGTGAAACCTGTCTTACTTGGTTAACAGCAAGGTATTCATGTCCTCTTATCACAGTAAGTTGCTCTTCAAGTTTTAAACCCAACCTTCTGCATTTGACTTGGAAGTGACTATTTATTAAAAGTGAAAGATTCTATATTTATAAGACCTAATTACTTGGAAAGAGATATCATGGATTAAAGGAAACAGTGGAAAATTTTTCTTCGTCTATGTGTATCTCCAGCAATCTCTGACTCTGTGTATGTTAGTCACTCAGTCCTGTCCAACTCTGCGACCCCATGGACTGTAGCCTACCAGGCTCCTCTGTCCATAGAATTCTCCAGGCAGGAATACTGGAGTGGGTTTCCATTCCCTTCTCCAGGGGATCTTCCCCAGCAGGGATTGAACCTGGGTCTCCTGCATTGCACACAGATTCTTGACCATCTGAGCCACAGTGTCTTCAATATTTGACAGCATTTTTCTGTCTCAGGATGTAGCATCTTAAACTGAATTTCAGTTATTTTTCCCCATAACATAATCTGGTAAAAGACTGTAATTTTCAAATAATGTTATAGAAAAGATGCCTGGTTTTATAACTGAAAGGTGCGCCCATTTATTTTAAAATAATATACTCAATTTTTATTTTTGATGACTTTTACACTACTAAATCAACACTGATCGTACCCTTTAATAATCATCTTCAATATAAGAAAATATTACTTAACAGTAAACTGAATCTGACAACTTCAGTTGATCCAAACTTTTCAACTTGTTCTTTCTGCAGAGTTTTCTCTTTATTAAGAATTACTCATCAAAAATAAAAGAAAATGAAACAAATACTTGCAACACCAAAGGGGATTTTGATGACACAAAGTGCAAACCATTGCAGTGGCCTAGGTGTCCCAACAACAATTTCCTACTTCTGAAAATGTGTAGCTTCCATTTCCTGGCTTCTAAATTAAAAAAAAAAAAGAAATTGTGTTTACCCTTTTTCCCTCCTGAAATTAACAAGGGACCTGGAAGTCAGCAATGTCATTGCCACATCCTATAAGCTGTCTCATTCACAGCTTTTTTTTTTTTTTTTTCCCGGTCTACTTAAAAATTTGAAATATGAGTTCCGTACTGACAGCCAAATAAAATAATTAATTGAACTCTTACTAATCCAGAGTGATATTCAAATAAGTCTCAGTGTTCTGAACTACTATGGTAGGTAGGTGACATGATGAAATATTTCGACTGATAACAGAAAGTTGTTTAAAACCTATTTAAATGCATAAATTGCTTTGACTGAGGAGCAGTAAAGAAACTGCAGTTTGACATGTTACTTTCCCAACACTTCAAGTATTAACTGGTCTCATAACTGTGGGTAGGAATGATATATTCCTTCTCTAATAAAACAGATTAGGAAGTCCATGTAATTCCTATATTTTCAAGACTTAGAGATTTTCCTTAGTAGAGAATCAGTTTTAGAAAAAGAAATCACAAGATTTTTCTCATTAAATATGTGACTCATTAATAAGGCAACATTAATTTGGGAATATTTCTTTCTCTGGAAATAATATGCATCACTTATTTAATATGCATCACTTATTCCACTTTCTCTGGAAATAATATGCATCACTCTGGAAATAATATACATCACTTATGTATGCTGTACATATTTTTACATTTCCTGTGCACAAGTTCATTGGGCATTCATGTGAATCTATAAACTTAATTTGAATTATCCTGTCAACATTATAAGTTAATCACTGTTACCTCAACTGTTTTCTCAAATGGTAAATTCACATCCCAGGTGATACCCAAGATCATCTGAGGAACAACCGTCAAGCTCAGGACAAACCCTCAGAGAAGCGCAAAAGTGTAAACCATTAATATACAAGCACTGAACCTGGACGATGCTCAGAGGGAAGGCAGCTAAATATCTGCTAGGGGAACCAAGAGCCTTTACCATGAGACAGAAAACACAGATTCCATCTGTTACCTCTTCTGTAATTAGGTCATATGTCTACTCAACCAAGATCTATTGAAAGCCAACCTAGCACCAGCTACTGTACTAGGAAACCCTGAATGCCAAAATTAAGAAATACGGTTTTTGCCCTAGAGGATTCTCCAATGACGTTGAGAAGACCAGACAAATAATGACAGCAATAAAGTACTGTGCCAGAAGCATCGACAGCTTTCTCTGGGGCCATAGAAAACATAGAAAATTTCATCCTCCAACAGACACTTGTTCTCAGATCCTAACCCTTTAGATTTCTATTTTCTCCCATGATCCCTTAACTGTTTTCTTCATATATTTCAGTTGTCCAAACAAAGTTCATATCCCTCTTTGCACACTGATTGTATTAACATCTCTCTTATAGCAGAACAGAGGTCCATGGAGCTTCTTGCTTGAACAAAATGCAGTTCATGCACACATAGCTTTCTTCATCCTATTCCTCAACTTTTTCTTTTCTCACACAATAATGTGAAAATGCAGCCGAACAGTACTCAAATGTTCTTCTTTTGCTTGCTTTATTAGTCTTACTTCATTTAAAACAGAAACAGTTCTTAAAAAGAAACTTCTAATAAACCCTTTTTCGTTTATTCACCAACTATTTACCTTCAATAAATAATCTGATTCTTGTCCCCATATGTACCTGTGTGGGAGTTTCTTTTCCTGCTATATACACAAAAGTCAAGTTTCTAAGTCTGAAACATTAAGAATTTGTTCATTTTATTTTTCAATACAAAAAAGATGGCATATTACTCTACTACTCAAAACCAAATACCAGTTTAATTTTCTTCATTGTTGACATAACTTGAAGTAAAATAAAGATTATTGTGTGACACAAAGGTCAATCATGCCTTTGTGTACATACAATGTGAGAACAATCACTCTTTTGTAGATGCACTTCAAATGATTATTTATGAGTGAATATAAACGAATCAATGGGTTTGTAAACTAAAAGGCAGACCTAAGCAGCCCAAAACTATTCATACACATCATCCCTGCTGTTTTTTCAATATAGATGGTTTGGTAAAATAGTTTTGATGTTGTTCAGTCACTAAGTTGTGTCCATCTCCTTGCAACCCCATGGACTGCAGCACACCAGAGTTCACTGTCCTACACTATCTCCCAGAGTTTGCTCAAACTCATGTCCATTGAGTCGGTGATGCCATCCAACCATCTCACCCTCTGTCAACTCCTTCTCTTCCTGCCTTCAATCTTTCCCATCATCAGGGTCTTTTGCAGTAAGTTGGCTCTTTTCATCAGATGGCCAATGTATCAAGGCTTCAGCTTCAGCATCAGTCCTTCCAAAAAATATTCAGGGTTTATTTCCTTTAGGATTGACTGGTGTGATCCCTTCCTGCCTAAGGGACTCTCAAGAGTCTTCTCCAATGAAACATGGTTCAAAAGCATCAATTCTTCAGTGCTCAGCCTTCTTTATGATCCAACTCTTAACATCCATACATGTTTAGTCATGTGTGGAAAAACTATAGATTTGACTACATGGCCCTTTGTCAGCAAAGTGATGTGTCTGCTTTTTAAATACACTGTCTAGATTTGTCACAACTTTTCTTCCAAGGAACAAGTGTCTTTTAATTTCATGGCTGAAGTCACTGTCCACAGTGCTTTTTGGAACCCAAGAAAATAAAATCTGTTAACATTTATAAATTTCCCCCATCTATTTGATATAAATTGATGGTACAATTTGCCATGGTCTTAGTTATCTTAGTTCTTTGAATACTAGTTTTAAACTAGCTTTTTCACTCTTCTCTTTCACCCTCATCAAGAGGTTCTTTAGTTCGTCTTCATATTCTGTCATTAGTGTTGTATCATCTGCATATCTGAGATTAAAGTCCCCTGGAAAATGGAATGGCTACCCACTCCAGTATATTTCCCTGGAGAATTCCATGGACGAAGGAGCCTGGAGGGCTACTGTCCATGTGGTCACAAAGACTCAGATACAACTGAGTGATAAACACTTCCACAAAAGAGAATTTAGTAGTAAATAAATATAAGATTTTTTTAAGGTAGTCCAAGCCTTTCCTATATATCACAAGGCATAAAGGCACAACTTTACTTTAATAATTGCTCTATTGACAAAACTTAACCTTCATTAATGTTATGGAGACATTTTTTTAAAACTGAATTTATCATGGAACAAAATTTCAGACTAAATTGAAGAAAGCAGGGAAAACCACTAGGCCATTCAAGTATGATTTAAATCAAATCCTTCATGATTATACAGTGGAAGTGACAAATAGATTCAAGGGACTAGATCTGATAGACAGAGTGCCTGAAGAACTATAGACAGTAACACTGTACAAGAGGTGATGATCAAAATCAATCCCAAGAAAAAAATGCAAAAGGCAAAATGGTTGTCTGAGGAAGCCTTACAAGCAGCTGAGAAAAGAGGAGAAGCTAAAGGTAAAGGGATAAAAGGAAAGATACACCCAACTGAATGTAGAGTTCCAAAGAATAGCAAGGAGAGATGAGAAAGCCTTCTTAAGTGAAAAATGCAAAGAAATAGAGGAAAACAATAGAATGGGAAAGACTAGAGATCTCTTTAAGAAAATTAGAAAGGAACATTTCATGCAAAGATGGATACAATAAAGGACAGAAACAGCATGGACATAACAGAAGCAGAAGATAGAGGTGGCAAGAGTACACAGAATAAGGATACAAAAAAGATCTTCATGACCCAGATAATCATGATGGTGTGATCACTCACCTAGAGCCAGACATCCTGGAATTCAAAGTCAAGTGGGCCTTAGGAAGCATCACTACGAACAAAGCTAGTAGAGGTGACGGAATTCCAGCTGAGCTATTAGCTTTTAGCTAAATCCTAAAAGATGCTCTTCTTAAAGTGCCAGCAAATTTGGAAAACTCAGCAGTGGCCACAGGACTGAAAAAGGTCAGTTTTCGTTCCAATCCCAAAGGCTGAGAGCTAAAGAATGTTCAAACTACCTCAACATTGCACTCATTTCACATGCTAGCAAAGCAATGCTCAAAATCTTTCCAGCTAGGCTTCAGCAATATGTGGACTGAGAACTTCCAGATGTACAAGCTGGATTTAGAAAAGGCAGAGGAACCAGAGATCAAATTGCCAACATCCGTTGGATCATAGAAAAAGCAAGAGTATTACAGAAAAACCATCTACCTGTGGTTCATTGACTATGTTAAAGCCTTTTACTCTGTGGATCACAGCAAACTGTGGAAAATTCTGAAAGAGATGGGACTACTAGACCACTTTACCTGATTCCTGAGAAACCTGTATTCAGGTCAAGAAGCAATAGTTGGGACCATACATGGAACAATAAACTGCCAAAATTGGGCAAGGAGAACAACAAAGCTGTATATTAGCACCATGCTTATTTAACTTCTATGCAGGTCCAGTTCATTTCAGTCCAGTTCAGTCGCTCAGTCGTGTCTGAATCTTTGCGACCCCATGAATCGCAGCACGCCAGGCCTCCCTGTCCATCACAAACTCCTAGAGTTTACTCAAACTCATGTCCATCGAGTCAGTGATGCCATCCAGCCATCTCATCCTCTGTCATCCCCTTCTCCTCCTGCCCCCAATCCCTCCAAGCATCAGGGTCTTTTCCAATGAGTCAACTCTTCACATGAGGTGGCCAAAGTACTGGAGTTTCAGCTTCAACATCAGTCCTTCCAATGAAGAACCAAGACTCATCTCCTTTAGGAAGGACTGTGCAGATTACATCATGCAAAATGCTGGGCTGGATGAAACATAAGCTGGAACCAAGATTTCTGGGATAAACATCAATAATCTCAGATATACAGATGACGCCACCCTTATGGCAGAAAGAGAAGAGAAACTAAAGAGCCTCTTGATAAAAATGAAAGAGGAGAATGAAAAAGTTGGCTTAAAACTCAACATTCAAAAATAAGAGCATGGTATCTGGTCCCATTACTTCATGGCAAATATATGAGGAAACAATGGAAACATTGACAGACTTTATTTTCTTGGGCTTGAAAATCACTGCAGATGGCGACTATAGCCATAAAATTAAAAGACACTTGCTCTATGGAGGAAAAGCTATGACAAACCTAGGCAGCATATTAAAAATCAGAGACATTACTTTGCTGACAAAGGTCCATACAGTCAAAGCTATGGTCTTTCCAGTAGTCATGTGTGGATGTGAGAGTTGGACCATAAAGGCTGAGAGCCAAAGAATTGATGTTTTCCAACTGTTTTGCTGGAGAAGACTCTTCAGAGTCCCTTGTATTGCAAGGAAATCATACCAGTCAATCCTACAAGAAATAAACCTTGACTATTTATTGGAAGGACTGATGCTGAAGCCTCAATACTTTGGCACCTGATGCGAAGAACCAACTCATTGGAACAACAGAGGACAAGATAGTTGGATGGCATCACTGACTCAATGGACATGAGTTTGAGCAAGCTCCAGGATATGGTGAAGGACAGGGAAACCTTGTGAGCTGCAGTCCATGAGGTTGCAAAGAGTTGGACACAACTGAGTGACTGAACAACAACGATTTCTTGACATAATGCCACTGCAGAATCTGTGATCATGGGATGCTTTCTAGAATAGAGTGTTCTAAGACTTTTTTCAAAGCTAATATGGAATATTATTTTTCATTTGTGATTTATGTTGCTGTACATTCAAACTGATGCATACCTACAAATATAAGTTCCTTATAATTATGCATTGACAGATGCTTGTAAACCTCCTTTGACAATTTCTATGTCAATATGCTAATGTGCTAATGCCATCTTTAAATCTCTCAACCATTCTCAAAGTGTAAGCTTTCCAGATTAATATTATTATAAACATAATAATTTAGGAAGCAGTATCTACTTTGGGCTATAAATACCCAGGTCTTTTTTGACTTTTATATTTTATTGAAGCAGTTCCTTTAAAACTGAATTCCTTAGATGACTAAATTGAAAACTATTATAGCAATGATTATGTTTTATTTATATTTGAACTGGCACTGTCTAGCATAGTTATAAAGACTCAACAACTACCTAGGATAAATTAATGGTTATGTGGTAGAAATAATCAGCTATGGATTAGTAATTAAAAGTACTAACCTTGTTGGTATATATTCACATAATCTAGATGTGAAAAGTTTGGCATTATAATAAAGATACCCTCAGTCCTCCATTGACTCTTCAGCCCAATGTATTTTAGTCATTTTACACTATGTATCTGGAACCTATGTGACATTGCTAAGATCTGAAATGAAGCCATTTTACTGGAATATAAGTTAATTTGCCATATGCTCACTAGTTGTGTCAACAAATTCAATTGAAACTTTTTTTAATCTGAAGAAATCTCCTTCCATCTGCCACTTGATAAAAAATTACCTGTATTAACCTAATAAAATAAACAATGATTAAGTGAAAGTTAAAATGAATTATTGGAACTAAAGAAATATATTGACATTTTACTATACCCTAAGGAAATAGCCAATCACTTGAAAAAGGAAACCTCTGATATAAAAATTCAGGATTTCTTGTAAGAATAGTTTTTCAACAATTTCTTTTTAAAATAGTTTCAAATGAACAAAGGGGAAAAAACCATTTTATAAAATCATGGAAATTAATAAATGTGTAATTAAAATTAATATGATAACACATAGTTTATATTATTCTCTATACTATACAGATTAAGCAAAATATAGTAAATACAATTAATAAAAGCAGTTAGACTTTTTCTGGTTTTATGTATCATAAAATACAACATTATCAGGCATGTAGTTAAAACTTATAAATTGAAAGTTTGTTTAATATTACTGACTGATTAAATTGGGACAATTCAAAGAAACAGGTGTAAACTGGGCTCCCAAAATCACACACAAAAGTAATACTAGAAAATTTCCTCAATATGAAGAGACCAAATTTCCCCTAATACTTATAGAAACAGGCATTCTAAGAACCTGGACTCCAGAAACTCTGTCCTGTTTACAAGTTTTACCCTCAACCCAGGTATCTTGAAAATATACCTGGATGTTATTCTCAACCCATTACCTATTATTTAATTCTTTAAGACTTGATATTAGGCAATAGTCTGTGTAACAATTACTTTATTGTGCAATTTATTTTTCATTTTGAAAATTTCATGATCTTGAAGGTATAGTCTGTGCTGTGTCAGACACGGGGCTAAATGTAGTTACAGATCAAAAGAAGGTCACCACTAATTGGGGAAAAAAATATATATAAACTTCATTATGGAAAAATCTGCTGAATGTTATACAATACTCACTTCCTGTTTTATCACTATCACAAACAGTTCTTCACATCCACTTCATCAAGTTCTATGCTGCCTTATTACTTATTTACAAACTTAGTCAAATAAACATTGATATAATTCATTTGTCTTCCTTCCAAGACTCATTATGGCCCTTTATTTTGTCCCTACTTAAAATAGGGACGTTTGTCTTGTTCACAAGCGTAGCCAGCACTTAGTTACACAGTGTCTGCCATAACAGCAAGAATTTCATCATCTTCATGGAAATAGTTTAGTTTATATCCCCTTTCTCACTCCACAGTCTCACACCCAAATTTCCACTTCCTTAAACAGTATAACTCCATTCAGCATCTCACATCCTTTAATGATGGTTTTCATATCTTTTACTTCCTCATAAGTTACAAATCCGTCAGCACTGGACATATCATTGTATTCTTCTAGTCTTATACCATTATTGATTTATCTATATATGTGCTCAGTCACATCCATGTGACCCCATGGACTGTATACCCCACCAGGTTCCTCTGTCCATTGAATTTTCCTGGCAAGGATACTAGAGTGGGTTGTCATTTCCTACTCTAGGAGATGTTTCAGAGAAATCAGAAAAAGTCTTACCATTGTTCATATGTACGTTTTGTTTTTTTTTTTTTTTTCCTTCTGGGTGTTTTCAAGATTTTCTCTTTATCTTGTTCAGTTGCCAAGTTGTCTCCGACTCTTCACATCCCCATGAACTGCACCACACCAGGCTTCCCTGTCTCTTACCATCTCCCAGAGTTTATGCAATTTTATGTCCATTGAATTGCTGATGCCATCAAACCATCTCATCCTCTGTCACCTGCTACTCCTCTTGCCCTCAATCTTTCCCAGCACCAGTCTTTTCCAATGAGTTGGCGCTTCATATCAGGTGGTCAAAATATTGAAGCTTCAGCATCAGTCCTTCCAAAAAAGCATTCAGGGTTGATTCCCTTAGTCTTCTACAATTTGATTAACTTTCCTTAATGTGCCTGCTGATTATATTTATGCTGTTTGTGATTGTCTGAGCTGTGAAATATAAATGTAATTTTCATATAATTTTAAAGATTTTAGCCTTTTTCTTTAAATTTTTTTCTGTCCCAATTACTTTATTGTTTGATATAGTTCCACCCAGGGCCCTGAAACTTGGCTCATTCTTCTTCAGTCTTTGTCCCTCTGTTCTTCAGATTAATAATTTCCACATATCTGCTCTAAATTTACTGACTTTTTATTCTGTCACCTGCAGTCTGCTAAAACACTCTGTTTTCTTAAATTTTTGTTAGTTCTAGAATGTCTTTTACTTATTACTGTCTCCACTTACATGATAAGATTAGCAATTATGATCAATTTGGACCACTTTTATTTTAACTATTCAAAGATATTTATAAGAGATGCTTTAAATTTGTATTTGCTTAGTGTAACCTTTGTGCCATTTCAGGTTTGTTTTCTGCTAACTGGTTTTTCATGATTATTTGTAATAAGTCTTATTTCATACACATATATAATTACATAGCTTTATATTTATAATGGTTTCTTTGTATGGTCATTGATTTGGGAACAACAGCTTTACTGAGATAAACTTAACGTATCATATAATTCAACCATTTATTTAAACAACACAATGCTTCTTACTATATTCACAGACTTGTGCCATCACTGTTCTCAATTTAAGAACATTTTCATCACCCCTAAAGGAAACCATATACCCTTTTGCAGTCAAACTCCTCATTTTCCTCCACTAATTCACTCTTATCCTCTACAGATTTGCTTATTCTAGACACTTAATATAAATGAAATCATATGATATGTGGTCTTTCACAACCACTTTTTTTTTCACTTGGCATGAGATATTCAACACTCATCTATGTTGTAGCATGTGTCAATACTATATTTTTTTGTAGCACTTAAAACAGGAAATATTATTAATATGAATTTTGTCAAATAAAGTCATTTAAAATGCCCCAAAGTCTTTGTCACATACTTAATTTTGTAGAGACATTTTAGCACACACAAAAGAGGGAGAAGATAACTAATGAGATACTACTGTATAGCACAGGGAACTCTGCTCAATGTTATGTGGCAGTCTGGATAGGAGGGGAGTTTGGGGAGAATGGATGGATGTATGTGTATGACTGAGGCCCTTGCTGTCCATCTGAAACTGTCACAAAGTTATTAAATGACTAAACTCCAATTTAAAATAAAAATAAAAAGTAATTTTTTTGAAAAAAGGAAAAACATAAACCCTAATGAAGGGTTGTGATATGTTGATTAAATTTAGCCACAGGAAAAACAGCATTTCTTTCTTACCGTGGGTCATTAAAATATTCCATTGACTTACTTTTGTCCCCTACCTTCAGCAAAGAGTGTATATATACCTCAACAAAGGCAATATTGTGCTTCCTTAATAGAAACTTAGGTAACATGGGAAAATCCCATGGCTATTCAAAAGCGTGGGGATCCCTTCTCATCTGTGAAAGAAAAGTTGGACCAGATGATGTATCTATTACTCCACTACTTCACTTTTTTTTTAATTCCAAGTAGTGAACTAAGCTGGGACTGCAAAGAGAAATTAAAAGATGATGTGCCATAGAGAAGTCATGGGTTACATGGGTAAAAAATTATTAGTCTCACCATATTTTGGGGTCAGGCTTCCCAAAAGAGGTGATACTTGGGGAGTGTATGCCAGCCAGGGTAAGACTTCTCAAAGCTAAATTGGAGCCCAGGCTGCTGCATGTAAGTTCCAGGCAAAGGAAGTAGGATTTTACCTGTGAGATGAGCTGCAGCTGGGCTTTTCAGCAGAGAAGCACCATGAGTCTCATCAGGTCAGCCCCATCCATTATAAGCGAGGCAAATTCAAGATAGGGACTCCAGCAAAGGTCCGAGGAGAAACGTGTAGCCCTACAGCCTGAAAGGAGGGACCAAGTTCCAAGCAGCTTTGAAGCAGAAACACTAGGAAAGGTCACCACCACCTGTGCGAGTTCCATCAAAGATCCGACTTCTGTTTTGCATATAGGGTTATCATTACCATCTTTCTAAATTCCATATATATGTGTTAGTATGGGTAGAGAGGGAGGTGGGAGGGGGGGATCGGGATGGGGAATAAGTGTAAATCTATGGCTGATTCATATCAATGTATGACAAAACCCACTGAAATGTTGTGAAGTAATTAGCCTCCAACTAATAAAAAAATTAAAAAAAAAAAAAAAAATCCGACTTCTTTTCCCCAGAGGGCACCCCCTTTCCTCCCATCATCGCGCCATCACGCCTCCTTTCTCCGACCTTCTTAGAGTTCCGAGTGATATCAGGCCTGGACATCCGCCTTCGGTGGCGCTGTGAAGCTTTCCTTGGGGAAAACTGAGTCAGTCAACCATCCAGGTGCTCCCGCAGCCTGAGCTCCCCAGGGATCAAGTGAGTTGAGAGGCCAGATTTGCGCAAGTGCATTGGCCCCAGTTTCCGATTTTTTTTTTTTTTTTTTTAAGGAACAAATTAATATGCCTTTGCACTTCCCTCTTGGGTTTATGGTCATTTGGATTGTTTCCACTTCATGACTATTATGACTGTAATGATCGTCCATGTGTAAGTTTCCATGAACATGTTCTTTTTTAATTAATTAATTTGTTTTAATTGGAGGCTAATTACTTTACAATATTATGGTGGTTTTTGCCACATTGACATGAATCAGCCATGGGTATACATGTATCCACCCGTTCGGAAACCCCCTCCCACCTCCCTCCCCATCCCATCCCTCTGGGTTGTCCCAGTGCACTGGCTTTGAGCACCCTGTTTCATGCATCGAACTTGGATTGGTGATCTATTTCACATATGTAATACACATGTTTCAATGCTATTCTCTCAAATCATCCCACCCTCGCCTTGTTCCACAGAGTCCAAAAGTTGGTTCATTATATCTATGTCTCTTTTGCTGTCTCATATATAGGGTCATCATTACCATCTTTCTAAATTCCATATATATGTGTTAATATACTGTATTGGTGTTTTTCTTTATGACTTACTTCACTCTGTATAATAGGCTCCAGTTTCATCCACCTCATTAGAACTGATTTCAAATGATTTTTTTAATGGCTGAGTAATATTCCATGGTGTATATGTACCACAGCTTTCTTATCCATTCATCTGCCGATGGACATCTAGGTTGCTTCCATGTCCTGGCTATTGTAAACAGTGCTGCGATGAACATTGAGGTACACGTGTCTCTTTCAATTCTGGTTTCCTCAGTGTGCATGCCCAGCAGTGGGATCGCTGGGTCATATGGCAGTTCTCTTTTCAGTTTTTAAACACCGTCTAACACCATACACAAAAATAAACTCAAAATGGATTAAAGACCTAAATGTAAGACCAGAAACTATAAAACTCCTAGAGAAAAACAGGCAAAACACTCTCTGACATAAATTTCAGCAAGATCTATGAACGTGTTCTTATTTCTCTTGGGTAGACACCTAGGAATAGTATTGATAAATTGTATAGTAACCCTCTTTTTTTGTTCTTTTTTTTTTTTTTTTGAAGAATTGCCAGGCTGTTTTTCAGAGAGACTGTGTTATTCTGCATTCCCAACAGCAATGTATGAAAGTTTTAATTTCTCCATCTCTTCATTTGCTGTCTTACTTTTTGATCATAGCCATCTTATTGGGGGCAAAGTTGTATCTCGTTAGTTTTGATTTGCATTTCCCTGATAAATGTTGAGATTTAACATGTTGATGTTGAGGATCTTCTCTATGCATATTGGCCATTTGTATTTTTCTGAATATCTATTCAGAATGTTTGCTTCTGTTTAACTGAGTGTTTTGTCTTTTCATTAAGTTGCAAGAGTACTTTATATATTCTGGATAGAAGTTTCTCATCAGAAATATGAATTTTTGTATTTTCTTCCATTTAGTGGATTGTCTTTGGACTTTTTTGATGGGATTTCACAAAGCATAGAGATGTTTAATTTTTTTTAATCCAACAGATCTATATATATATATATATATTTTTTTTTTCTCTTGATGCTTGTGCTTCTGGTGTCATATCTAAGAAACCATTGCCTACTACAAGGTCATGAATGCTTACACCTGTTTTCTCTCAAGTGTTATGTATTTTTTAACATACATTTATATCTTTGATGCACTTTGAATTGATTTTTGTATTTGATGTGAAGTAGGAGTCTAACTTTGTTCTTTCACATGTAGTTATCCAGTTGTCTCACCACTATTTGTGGAAAAGACAATCCTTACCTCCCCAAATCATCTTGGCATGTTTGTTGGTGATAGTTTTTGTTTTGTTGTTTTTCATTTGTTGTTCTGTTGATAAAATGTCCAACTCTTCATAACCCCATGTAAACATACCAGGCTTCCCTGTTCTTCACTATCTCCTGGATTTTGCTCCAACTCATGTCCACTGAGCTGGTGATGCCATCTAACCATCTCATCCTCTATCACCCCCCTCCTCTTGCCCTCAATCTTTCCCAGCATCATGGTCTTTTACAATGAGTCATATGTGTCCCAGTGGCCCCAGGTGGCCAAAGTATTGGAGTTCCAGCTTCAGTATTAGTCCTTCCAATGAATATTCAGGCTTGATTTCCTTTAGGATATACTGGTTTGATCACCTTGCAGTCCAAGGGAGTCTCAAGAGTCTTCTCCAACACCACACTTCAAAAGCATCAGCTCTTCGGCACTCACCCTTCTTTACGGTCCAACTCTCATATCCATACTTGACTATTGGAAAAACCATAGCTTTGACTAGACAGACCTTTGTCAGCAAAGTGATGTCTTTATTTTTTAATATACTGTCTAGGTTTGTCAATAGCTTTTCTTCCAAGAAAGCTCATCTTTTAATTTCATTAAATATTAGACATTTAGGATACTACACTGTAAAAATACCCAATTTCTTATTGAAATGTTTAATTTTAGCTGGAAGTTTAGTTACTGCTGGGTTCCCTTAAATTAATCTGGACTTGTTTTACACTTTGTTGTTGTAGACTCAAGGAAGGCTCAAGGTGTTCCCCAGCCTCAATAAGTTGGGGCTCAAACTCCATGTTCTATTAATTTCTACTCAAAGATCCATGTTCTACTCAAATTCCATGTTCTATCTTCCCTAAGGATTTTTTCAGACTTGGGTTTGGGCTTTGTTAGGGTATCATTCTTATTGTAAGGTCTTTACAGTTTACGTGTTAAGGAGATCCGTCCAGTGGTGTGCCGTATGTCCCCAGACGGTGCTTTTATGCACCTTTCCCCCTGACCAGCACTACTGCACTGCTTTTCAGCCCTGCAGAGGCTGGTATCCAGGGAGTCCTGAGTCATCTCATGTTCTGCGATTGCATCCCCACCCTTGGGTCCTGGCGGGTGTCTCACCTTGACCTGTTTTGCTCCCTCTGCAGAGGACAGCCCTTCCTGATGCTTCCCTCCGTGGACGGATTCCAGCCGCTTCACTCTCATCACTGTCTCCTTAGCTTTGTAGGATCGTGTGCGCTCTGTTGGGAACTCATCTCTGAGCTGTGGTTCTTGGGAAATTGTCCATAGACGTGAAAGTGGGACTTTATGGAGCTAAACTTTTGAGTTCCCTTTGTGTAAGGATCACAGCTATGTGCTTTATGTTGCACATAAAAACAGCTGTCTTCTCTTATCATTACCGTCGAATGGCCAGTCTGGGCAACAATCACTCCATTAATAGATTTAAAAAAAAAAAAAAAAACTTCTTTAAAGGGGAATATATTTCTTTCATTTCTCTGAATATTCAGGATCACAAAGTAATATCACTTTTCCTGAGTGTTCATTCCATGCATCTTTTGTGATAATAAAATCTTCCACCATACATTTTTTGATAATTTTGCATTGAAAAGAGAGCTTTGTACATTTTATAAGATTATAAGAGTTATAATTCTGAAGTGGCCTTAAAAATTACAGCATATCCCATTCAATAGCAAAAAAACTAAGGTAAACTGAAAAATGCCTGATATAAATTAGCTGAATTATTTGAATGCAATTCAAATTACTACAAATAATTTACTAAAGAGTGCAAATAATACTGTTACAAGAACCATAACGAGGGGGAAATTATTCTAAAGAAGTAGAGTGCTCAGCTGGAGGAGATAATTAGGTAATGAATGGTTAATTGGTAGAGTATGAAGTTGGTGTGTAGGTATATTAAAGTAGATTAAAAAGTCTCAAGAGAGTCAAAGCAAAGGAGAAAGCAATCTAGCATATTAACCAGTATCCTCCCTCCACACTTCTTAGACATATATAAGAGCATAATCTTTCAGGGGGAAAACTGATACAATTCATTTATTCACTAAATGGAGAAAACTATGAAAATTATTTGGAAGCATTAAAATTCTGAAAATAATGTCATTGAGAAATTAATTAAATGACTATGTAATTTGACTGGACTCTCATATCTTTAATAAAGAACACTAAATTTTTAAAGTAAAAGACTAGCACCCTGAGGTTAAAAAGTTAGCACTGAAAAGAATTACTCAACACAGGCAAGCAGAAGAATCCCATAAACTAAACAAACAGCTACACACTAGGCCACAGCCATCGTCCCCAAATGCTGGGCTATGACAGAAACAGTCTAGTAGAATAGAAACATGTTCTCTTCCAGTCACTCCTTTTGGTAGTATTTTCTTATCTGTGACACCACATAGTAAATGGTCAAGACATTCAAAATTCTCCTGGCTGAGGAATGATTTCCTTATATCCCACCAACTCTAGTTTCTCTGAACTCTACAGTGCTAGAGCTCCTGATCAGATCTCCAGGACTTGTGTACAAAATAAGACAGCCTATCTGTAGGGTTGTCAGGAAAAATACAGGCAGCCCAGTGTAGGGAAAGAGTGAATTAGCCAAGACAACAATGGTCAAGCTCTCTCACCCCACGTCTTCTCACTCTTGGCCCATGGTTTATAAATACACAGTTATGTAACAGCTGAGATCATTTATAGCACTGCACATGCCCGTCACAGGTATTCACTTGGCCACAGCTTCTTTTGTTCTGTAAGGACATATAAGCTCCACCTGGAAAGCCCTTTGAGGCTGTGTTGTGTTGGGGTCTGTTGTGTTCTGTCATGTCATGTCATGTCAGGTCACATCATGTCATGTCAAGTCTGCTGCTATAGCCCCTGCGCCAGCCAGGTGAGAATAAATGTGTCTGCAGTTCCTATGGCTCCTTGCAGTTTTCTCCCAGCCTCTTAGGTCATGCCTTGCCTACCACTGGTTCAACGAACCATGCAAGCAGTGAGATACAGCAAGAGAAACATTTAAACTATTTCAGATAAACAACTTTTGGGGCAAAGGTATAAAGATGTGCTAAATATTACACAGGACACACTTCCACTATAAATTATTCATTGTTTATCAGAAGTTCTAATTTCACTTAATGTCCTATACTTTTATTTATTAAATCTGGCATATCTACCTATTCAGGAAACGTGACAGTTTGGTCAGCAGTGGCAACTGGAAGTTGAAACTGTAGCTTTAGTCAGAGAGACTTAGGTTCTTATATAAGAACTGCTTTCAAGTGACCTTTGTTGAGTGTGATTATTTTTTTCAAACGCCAAAGGGAATGATTATGGTATGTTTAATATTCTTGCTTGGAAGGATTCAAAGAATTTTTTAAAAAGTAACATGACAATAATGCTAAGTTCTTACATATAGTAAGCCCTCAGTAAATATAAGCTATTTATAAAATACTACAATAATTAATATGTAAGGATTATTCATAAAAAGTTAGAAAATATATACCTATTTTTCTTTCTAATGTCCAAAGATCATTTCCTCAACATATTACTTTTCTATTAAGATATTTTGAAATTCCCTTTTACCATCCCAATATTTCATTCAAGACTTCTCAGTCTTAATACCTACAAACAGTTTGAGCCATTACAGATCAAATAGCCCTCTCAAAACTGAAGATCAGTGAACTAGGTTCATTTTTTGCCCTCTCTTTTCTTCATGTGAATTTACTGAATTGTTTGTATAAGTCTGTGTGTAACCTATATATTTAAAACAACTGTTATTAAACATACAAAATGGAAGTTATAATCCCCAGAGCTCAGGACAGGTTGAGAGAATGAATCGGACCCTAAAAGAAACTTTGACAAAGTTGGCAATAGAGACTGGCGGAGACTGGGTGACCCTCCTTCCCTTCGCACTCTTTCAGGCACGTAACACCCCTTATAAGCTGCCCTTTTGAGATTCTGTATGGAAGACCCCCTCCTGTGTGTCCTATTTTTAAAGGAAAATGCCTGCCACCCCCTTCTTTGGGACAATTCTAGCAAACTCTGATGGCATTAAGTAAAGTACATAACCATGTTTGGAAATTGATTCGAGAGATACACAAGGCTATTGGCCCAGGTGATTGGGTTTGGGTAACCTAGACGGAAAGGCCCTTATGTTGTTCTCCTTACCACTCCTACTGCTGTCAAGGTCGACGGGGTTGGACCCTGGGTTCACTGCAATCATGTGCGGCAAGCCACACCGGAAGAACAGGAAAAAGAAACAGAGATTTGGTAGCCCTGAGTATGGTGCAATCCCCAGGGCCAAGTACCTCAGATACGGGGGGAATTTAGCCAAGCTTCACTATCTCTGCAAGGCCAAGGGCTTTCCTCCCTACGAGCCAAAAGAGAGAACGGGAAGCCCAGGAGAGATGGTTTGAGTCTTGGTTTCAAACACTCCCCCTGGCTGACTACCTTAATTTCCACCCTCCTGGGTCCACTTATAGTGTCAGTGGTCCAGGATGGAAAAGAGGAAGATTCCTCTACTTGAACAACAGACAGGGGGGAATGTAAGGCGAGCAGAACTAAGGCAGGTTAGATTAGGAGTAGGCCTTCCTACTTGGTAAGATTATCAGGCCACCTGGATACAACCAATTAGCCAATTAGGACCAATTAGCTTTCACTTAATACTGACCGCTGGTTGCCAATTAGGAAATTAGGAACGGGGCAGAAACCCCCAGGAAAGTCCCACACGCGCGAAAGTATTGACCAATGAAATTGCTTTGCAAACGTGTAACCAATCCGCTTCTCACCCTATAAATTTGTGTAACAGCTTGGGCTTGGGGCTCTCTGACCTGCACCACTGCGTTGGTTGCGGGCGGAGAGTCCTGGCTCGTGTCAGTAATAAACTTCCCTTCCTGCGAGTTGCATTGTCTTGGAGGCCTTCTCTCTTCCCGCTTGGGGATTCAGACATCGGGCATAACATTTTCCAGTACCAAAGAGTGTTTTCTCAAGATACATCTGTTATATTAAATGTTGAAGCATTACTTTACCATCCATCCCTCTTATACCAGACCCCAATAAATCACTATTGATAACTTTACACTAATATGACTGTATACTTATATAGTATATACCTACTATGTTATGAATTCCTTGGCAGCTGGGACTTTAGTTATTTCACTTTAGAATATTTAATTTTAATGCCTCTGGCACATTTATAGGCAAATTTTGGGTATCAATAACTTTGTTGAATAATGAATGAATCTATAGTATCATTACAAATTCAAAATCATTTAAGTCAGATTTTGATCATGTGACAAACAGAACTTCTAATTCATAATACTCAAACACAACTTTTAGAGAAAGTTGAAATAATACAGCTTGGGTTTTAGTGATGTTTATGGCCTCCAGGTTTCTTTTTAATCCTTTTTCCCAATCACAGTTACTGAAATTCTAAACCATTCATCATGAAATTTAATATAAGTTTCAGAATGTAAATGTATTTACACCAGTTCTCTGGTTGGATCAGTGCCCAAGTTCACAGTTATCCCATCACAACACTGGTCAGGAGAATTTTAATGAATCCTGATTTCTGACACCCAGTTATCCATGTCATTGTGTAATACTTACGCTTGAGTGTGAGTGGAATATGTGATTTGATTCTAATCAACAGAACATAAGAAAAACAGTAAGTCAAGAAATTTTGAAGATGTAATTCAAGTCCTACTCAGATGATTAGAAGGTACTCAAAGGGATAATTCCCCAGGTGAAGTCTAGGAAGTATCTTAAAGTAGAGTATCAGCTTGGAATGCATTGCTCTTGCTGGCCATGACGAAGTAAACGTTTAGAAGTACATGGAGAGGGGGTCCCTCTGGGAGCTGAAGACCTCAGGCTTGTCACAGAAAGAAACTGACTTCTGCTCCCACCCTGAGAGAGTTGGAAAATGAACCCCAAAGTCTATTTTTTAAATCTTTTGGCAGCAGTGTGTCTTCCTGCATTGGCAGCCCAGAGTCTTGAAGGGTAATCCTAAACCCCAATCTCTAGATGAGACCCATTCCAGGCAATATCTTGATTTCAGCCTTGTGAAACCCTAGGCAGAGGAACCAGTGAAACTCTGCTTGGACTTGCCAGCCAAGGAAACTGTGAGCTAATAAAGGTATGTTTAAAAAAAATATTAAATAAGCAAAAAAAATTAAATAAATGCATTTGTGTTCACCCACTAAATTTGTAGTAATTTGTTATGCAGCTTAGAAAGCAAATACAACCACTTTACTGCAATGCAGGAATAGTAATACTTTCACTTGCAAACGGGACTTTTATCTCTTCTAAGCATTATTTATTGCCCCTCCTACCTACAAAGTATTAAGTTAGACCCAATATAGATGAAAGGGAAATATATTTTATTCTTGCTTAATTTTCTCTTATATCTGTATCTTTTTTCCATACTAAATTATAAATATCTACAGGGTTTATCATTATGTATATCCAAGATCACTTAGCCCTTGGTTAAGCTCATGATGGTATGCAATAAATATTTGTTGATTATAGAAACAAAAAAAAAAAGACAAGAGAAAGCCTGTTAATTTTTTATTTTATAATGAAATGAAACAGTGGTCTAAATATAATAAGATAAAGTAGTTAATTGGCTAGTTTGTAATGCTAGTTAATTTAAATTAGTTAAAATGATATATTTTCCTGATGTGTTGTCTCTTTCTTCATTTAGATTTATGTACAAATCCTATTTTCAGAATATTTACTTAATTTTAATAATATATATCCTACATTTTCATATTAATTTCCTCTCATTCCATCTATTTCAATTTGTATTGAAATTTAAATTTGTAAATTTAAATTTAAAAATTAGAACACCATTCTGTTTCTTTTTTAAATTTTCATCAGAAAATTGTGAAATATAACATGAATTTGGATATTCTGTTTGTAGCAATATTTCTGTTACAGTGCTGTGAAACACTTTCTGTGAATATAAGCTAGATATTATAAAATGGGATAAAAATAAACTTTGGAAATCTTTAAAATCTGGTGCAATTGTATATGATGGGGTATTTTGAAATTTAATCAGTGTTTTACTTGTATTTAACATTTTGGCCACCTGATGTGAAGAACTAACTCGCTGGAAAAGACCCTAATGCCAGGAAAGATTGAAGGCAGGAGGAAAAGGGGATGATAGAGGATGAGATGGTTGGATGGCATCACCGACTCAATGGACAT
Source organism: Cervus canadensis (assembly GCF_019320065.1). NCBI lineage: Eukaryota > Metazoa > Chordata > Mammalia > Artiodactyla > Cervidae > Cervus > Cervus canadensis. The sequence goes on along the minus strand of NC_057398.1, from coordinate 61,090,480 downwards.
GAGTTTGAGCAAGCTCCGGGAGTTGATGATGGACTGGGAAGCCTGGCATGCTGCAGTCCATGGGGTCGCAAAGTGTCGGACATGACTGAGGGACTGAACTGAACTGAATATATCGGATTTTTCTTTTTGTGTCTGAATATTGTTATTTAGTCCCTAGGTCATGTCCAACTCTTTTGTGATCCCAAGGACTGAAGCCCGCCAGGCTCCTCAGTCCATGGGATTTCCGGGGCAAGTATACTGGAGTGGGTTGCCATGCCCTCCTCCAGGGGATCTTCCTGACACAGGGATGGAACTCACATGCCTGCACTGGCAGGTAGCCACTGAGGCACCAGGAAAGCCCTCTTGTCTGAATATAAAGTTCATATTTGTAAAAATGTAATATATTTATATTGATGCTTTAGAAAACTGTATTTTATTTTTTTAATTATTTAAAAATTATAAATTTTTATTTATTGTATTTTTAAAAAGTAATTATTATTTTCATATCATAGCATGAAGTATCTATTTCATATACAGAAAACAAATTAATATTAATAATTCATATGGAAATTAGATTTTAATTCTAATTATTCAAGCCTATAGAAAGATATTTATGTGAGCTGTTATAAAGTTTGGGAGAATGAAAGGTTAAAACATAAAAATAAGTGTTTCATTTTATACACGTTTATGTAAAATTGGCCTTTGGCATAGGCATAGGATATAGAAAAATGAATGCAGCATTAAGCTAGTTTAGAAAGAATTCAATCACCCACCCAGTATTATATCCCATAGCTAATTTAAACTAGCACATTTACACATTTCTGGCTTTAGACTTCAAAAGTTGACGTGTGTAGACTCTAATTGCATTCCGGCAATTATTCACTAGAAATTTAAACAAGAGAGCTTTGAAATCTTTCTGGAATGCTGTTTATATATTAACTAGTTCAACATGTAATGTGATTAAACCAGTGAATCTACAAATCAGTCTCAAGGGAAGAACATTCTTTGAACATCTGTGAAATTATTTTTCAATCATTTTAAATTTTATTTAAAATTGCATAGAGGTGCCTTGAGAGTCCCCATTTATTCTCTTGTTATTTATTCCTATTGTCATCTCAGTCTGCATGTCAAGGCCACAATTCTCTTTTGGTTGTTAATCAGTTTCACTTTGAGAAGTCAGGATCAGACAAAAATCAGTGTGTCTGCAACAAATTCACTCTTCCTAGGAAATGGAATACTCCTTCTGAATGTCCAATTTGTGTCCTTTGCCATTACTCAGGATCAAACATAATTTCTGTTGCATTCTTCTTCATTGCAGTGTACCATTAGTTGTTATATCTTGTCAGTTCTTCCCCCACACTCTCTACTATGTTAGCTCTGGTTGTCCACCATACACGTGTAAGGACTCTCTCTCTCACACACACACACACACATACACACATGCTCCATACCCATTCTTCAGTTCTGGTCTGAGTAATCATTAATTTTAAATGATTTAGAAGCCTTCGAACTGCTTCTATCTCTCCCCTTTAATTTATCTTGCATGTAACTATCAAACTAGCCTAGAGTAAGACTTTCTTCGTGTTTTTGTTTGTTTGTTTTTTTCCTATTCATACCAAAACAGTGGTGTCCATTTAACATTGATCATTTTGCAGTATGATCCCAGTATGGTTTCTAATCAATACATTTCTATATCGTATATCCATATAGTCATCCCATTTTGTCCCTCTTCATTTTATACAATAAATGTTGAGCTTCTTAAATCAACTTTTTATCCCAAGTGGTCATGAGTGAAATTTCAACTTTTGGCCCTGAAAATTGAATCACTACTAAAAGAAAATCTTGAGGTACAGAAAAGAAAACTCCTCTCTCTCTCACAGGACTCAGGAAAGCAATTACTATTTTGTTATCATAAAAAATGTCTTTGCCAAGTGGTACTTTTAGAAATAAGCCTTATAAGACACATAGGCCTTAGGCACAACTGCTATATGCAAGAAAATTCTGTGATTCTGCCCTTAGACTAGCAACTTTCACTTGATAGAATGTTCAAGTTCTATGTTCTATGTTCACTTATGTTCACCACAAAGGGTATTTAAAAACTAGTAGCCCAATCTGGAAATGAAACAAAGATATATCAGTTACAGGGTGGATACATTGTACTATATTAAGATTACAGAACACTATATGAGATTAATTAAGAATTAGAATAATAAAACAACAATGAGGATGAATTTCCTTTAGGCATTGAGCAAGATAAATAAACTCTGTATGATTCCATTTATAAAAGTTCAAAAATAGGCAAAACTGATCTACAGTTTTATAAGAGAGTATAATGGTCACCCTTGCTGGGGTGGGGAAGGAGGGATGGGAGGAGAGCTGTTACTAGATGTGACTTAGGAGGGGCTGATGCAGATTGCACTATTGGCCCCAGTTTTGACAACCTGATTTCCTTATTGACTGTTCTTTCCCCTAAGCTCATTGACACCTACTCTTTCATCAGTTGGTGACACTTCACCAACTGAAGTAAAGTGTCTTCTGTTGTGGGTGTGATGTGTTGTGGGTGTGGTGCGACCTTCTTCTGTTGTGGGTGTGATGTGTTCAGATCAGGTTTTTAAACAAGGCACTTTAGAAGAGGAGTATTCCCAGATATTCATAATTCACACACACACACACACACATACACACACAATTCTGTTTTGCCCTGTCCTATCCTTCCATATTGTCATCTATACCTGTACCAAGTGATGGCATCATGTCCACCTATAATTTGAAAGGCGCTGAGCGCACTACTTGGAGAACAAAAATGAACTTTCTGCATTCCGAGTCTTGTCTTATCTGTGACCCTCATGTGAAGCACAAAAGCACATAAACTAATAGCAATTTAATAAATTATATAAGGGAAGTATGTATAAAGCTATACAGGAATGCAGACAACTTGCCGAAAAGTCCTCACATTGAGATAATATTTGAAGTGGTACTTGACCTCATCAGGAAGACAAAAGAGGAAAATAATCCAATCCAGGGAGATTAGCAACTTATGTTAAAGGCACAGCTGTGTGTAAAACCACGGTGTGTTCTCAGAGCAGTGAGCTGTGTTGCATGACGGTATAGGGGTTAAAAGAGGGGACGAGAGCATGAGATGAGTTCAGAAAGGTAAGGAAGTATGAATCACCTAAGTTAGGTCTAGAAAGGACTAGCGGCCAGGTATTCAGCTTTTTCATTGTAAACTGAACCCAGTGTAATGTGACTTGCCACAGTATATATCGATATGAAGAGAGCCTTTTAAATAAAAGGTAATTTCCAATGTCTTGTTCAAATTTAATTCATAACTTGGTATATTCTAATGTTACAATAGAAACTAGGAATATTAATTAGTAAATCATAATCACTCACAGTTTAATAAGAGAGACAAACAAGAAACAAGTAGACACAATAGAGCATAGCATTTGTTTCACTGCAATTAATTATCTATAAAAGAGGTTAGAATGATGACAAAAGTATAAAAATAAGAAAAGTTAATGTATGCAGATAGAGAAGAGAACATTAAGGAAGGAAAATATGCTTATGCATAGAATAAAGAAAATCATCACTTGCTTAAAGAAAGGCACACAGCTTAAGACATTTTGGGAATTAGGGAGTGTTCCTCAACTACACAATAGATGCAATGGTGTTACGATTTTAGTGTTTGATTTTTAGCCTCAAATGAACCAAATGGCAAGTGGTTTAAGCTTGTTTGGGTATAGATAACTCATGCCTCAAATGTAATCCAGGAAAATAAAGATGAGATGCATTGGGACTGCCTCTAAGGGATACCATGAATGGAAGATCATTTCAGGAGACAGAGAAGCAGGCAAGAGATGAGATGATGAGTCTCGATATAAATAAATGGCTTCTATAGTGAGGTCCCCAGCCTGCTTCCTACCCCTAGAAACTGCAGGTCCAGTACCCACTTCCTCATAGTTTCTGCCACAGTGACAAGCAATATTTTAAAAAAGGGCAGCCCCATAGTGGGCAAGTCACAAGTCCAGACCCATCCCAGTGCTCATAGATGTGTAAGACCTGCAAGAAGTGCACTTTTCTTAAGTCCCTGGAAAATTGGACTTTCTTTTGCTATTATATTCTAATCTAGTACATTCAAAGCTGTTGTTGTTCAGTCACAAAGTCATGTCCACCTCTTTGCAATCCCATTGACTGCAGCTCGCCAGGTTTCCCTGTCCTTCACTGTCTCCCAGAGTTTGCTCAAACTCACGTCCATTGAGTCGGTGATGTCATCCAACCATCTCATCCTCTGTTGACAGCTTCTCCTGCCCTCAGTCTTTACCAGCATCAGGGTCTTTTCCAATGAGTTGGCTCTCTGCATCAGGTGGTCAAAGTATTAGAGCTTATGTTTCAGCTTCAGCATCAGTCCTTCCAATGAATACTGTTGATTTCCTTCAGGATTGACAGATTTGATCCCCTCGCTGTTCAAGGGACTCTCAAGAGTCTCCAACACCACAGTTTGAAAGCATCAATTCTTCAGCACTCAGCCTTCTTTATGGTCCAGGTCTCACATCCATACATGACTACTAGAAGATAAAATCTGTCATTTTTTCCACTTTTCCCCATCTGTTTGCCATGAACTAATAGGAAAGAATACCATGATTTTAGTTTTTCAATTGTTGACTCACCCATTAAGCATGGTAGCCACAATGCCTAAGGCCTATTTAGGGACCTGGGAAAATGTTTTAATTTATTTAAATAAGATCAGAAGAACAATTAATGCAATCATTTCTGGATTATATTCATGTTTATATCCATGTAGTCACAAAATATGAGTAGCACTTTTCTGAAAGAAGACCCTGCAAATGTCCTGGAACCCATGGAAGTCATAATGTGGCCTTGAGCCCCCTCTGAATAACACAGAAATTGACAAACAAGAAGTTGAGAGTGTGGTCTTAACATAAACATAAAATAAATGGAGAGATGGTCTAGGTTTTATGCAGTGAGGTGGTGAAGAAATTGCAGGAGTGAGGGAAGCTTATTTATATTACTTGTATTTATATTAGTTGTAAAGTATTTGGTAAAAATGAATACCTGTGAGTGTAAAAAGGCAATTGGGGAATTTAATGAATCCATAGTGTGTTAAGTTTTATTGGCTATGGTTGACAAACATAGAGGAAAGACAGAGGAACACAGAGGCACATAGATAGAGGAACGTAGAGGAAAATGGAATAATAGAGGAAAGATAAACTCAGAAAATGCTAATTCTATTTTAAGCAAAATAGAAAGTTGAGGGTGCAGCTGGCAGTGAGGTTGGGACAAAGAATTACCCATAATACAAAAACAATAAGTCAGATGTACAGAACAGAATTTTGGACTCTGTGGGAGAAGGCGAGGGTGGGATGTTTCGAGAGAACAGCATCGAAACATGTATATTATCTAGGGTAAACAGATCACCAGCCCAGTCGGGATGCATGAGACAAGTGCTCGGGCCTGGTGCACTGGGAAGACCCAGAGGAATTGGATGGAGAGGTAGGTGGGAGGGGGGATCAGGATGGGGAATACATGTAAATCCATGGCTGATTCATGTCAATGTATGACAAAAACCACTACAATATTGTAAAGTAATTAGCCTCCAACTAACAAAAATAAATGGAAAAAAAATACAAAATAAAAGTAAAAAAAAAAAGTAAGTCAAAGAATTGTGTTTAGCAAAGAATGTTGGTATGTAGGTTTGGCTATTGGCACATAGACTTGAGTTATGTCTGTATATTTGAAGATTCCTTTAGCTTTCCAATACATGGAGACAATTTGACATACTAAGGTGATATTTATTTTCTCATAAAACTCTGTGGCTGTTCCCCACTGTCTTCTGGTACATAGGATTTTAGAAGAGAAACTTGATGGTAGGCACACAGGTTTAATTAAATTTTGATTTATATGTGTTTGTATTATTATCTTGTGTTTCATGCCTTGATTCACTGTCAAAGATACTGTGGAATTCTCTCTTTAACCATGTAGTCCAATAATTTCCTCACAACATTTTAATTTTGCGGTTCCTACCTTCTCATTTCTTTATAACAGAACCTAGAATTAGAGGTCCTTTGTTTTGTTTTGTAAATTTTGTTCCCTTTATTTCATGATTTTTTGTTTATTTTTTGAATATAGTGTTATTCAACTTCTTACCTAATTATGCCTAATTTTTGTTTCATTATTTCTTTTTGCCTAATTTTTGTTTCATTATTTATTTTTAATATGTGTTCCAGTTTCTTTTTCATGGGGCCCCATTCTATTTCCTCATAAATTTTACATTGTTTACATTTACATTATTTTTAGCCATTGAAAGTAAGAATCAATTGTAGAGATGCTTGTGGGCTATTTATTTGGGTGTATGTGTGTATCTCCATCTTGATCATTTTGTTTATCTCTGATTCTCAGAAGCAAAATAACTTTTCTCCTAAAATTTATTTTTCCAGTTAGAATTTTTCAGAGAAAGAATATATGGCTTGAATGAATGATTCCTTATCTTGTTCTCTCTGCCAAAAGTGCAATAGTGAGGTCTCAAAGTGGGACTTTCTTCTTTTCCTTGGAGCACTTTTATTGCCCAGCCATCACTCACAGCACTTGGGTGAGGATTCTCACATCTGGTTTTATGCTCATTTTACAGACGAGACAATTAAGGCTCAAAGAATTAAAATAATTTCCATAATTATTTTTTTTTAAATCCACATTATCGGGAACTAAAACTGAGGTCAGTGATCCCGTTTTTGCTATACTAATATATCTATTCACTCCAAACATGTTATATTAACTCAAATATTTCCCATTAATCCCTAGAGAACCTATTGCTCTGACACACTTATTATTAGAAAGGCTAGAATAGGGGAGGTTTAATTAAATTTATTCAGATTTCTCCAAAATGAATATCTTTAGATATTCATATAGCTCTTGATAGGCTCTGAGCCAAGTCAGATATTCTAGATTACATATTCTGAATTTGAGCAAAAGAGAGAAGAGTTATAACACACCTTAAAGACAGAAATTTAATCTGAGCAAAGTGATTACAGAGTAAAGTCACCCATGTTTAGTTAAATTGGAATACCAGTTTGCTTAGAGCAAGCCAGAAAGGAGATCAGGGCAGGGATGGCAGAGGCAGTCCTAGGATGTAATGCGACATAAGAAATGTCTCTAATGAAAAAAAGCTGCCTTAGAGGAAAATTGGGAATAGAACTGTTATTCATAAGTTCTTCTGTTATTTCTAAGTTTTCATCATACCATTACTTGTGGCATTTATGACAGGGAATTCTCTGTGTGGTATTACAACCAGTGTGTTCTTATCACCAAGAACATGTTTGCTTCAATCTTTTTCATACCCCCTTCCACCCTTTTTTTAACTTCACTTTTTTCTAGATATCTAGGTTTGGAACCGGAGAAGGCAATGGCACCCCACTCCAGTACTCTTGCCTGGAGAATCCCATGGATGGAGGAGCCTGGTAGGCTGCAGTCCATGGGGTCGCTGAGAGTCAGACACGACTGAGCGACTTCCCTTTCACTTTTCACTCTCATGCATTGGAGAAGGAAAGGGCAACCCACTGCAGTGTTCTTGCCTGGAGAATCCCGGGGACGGGGGAGCCTGGTGGGCTGCTGTCTATGGGGTCGCACAGAGTCGGACACGACTGAAGCGACTTAGCAGCAGCAGCAGCAGCAGCAGCAAGAGGTTTGGAACATGACAGCATTGACACCATGAATACTGTTGCAATTCCTATGCTGCAAAGAATAGTTGTGTAAGCAAACAAACTCTGTTTTGTCACTGTATATATCAGATATGATGCATTATACACACACACACACCACTTAGTGATATAAATAACATCCACTTGTTCAGCTCACTATTGCGTGAGTCAGCAATTTGGCTAAGCAGTGCATCTGTTGGGCTTGACCTGACTCATTCATGTTTTGGCAGTCAGCTAGTGCTCCATGCTTTACTTACCTGTTTGGCAGGTGGCTGTCGCATGATTCAGTGGTACTGATTGTGTGTCTCTCATCACCCTATGTCTGATCATTGGATAGGTTGGTCTGGGCTTGTTCACATACTGGGTGTTGCTGCTGCTGCTAAGTCGCTTCAGTTGTATCCGACTCTGTGCGACCCCATAGACGGCAGCCCACCAGGCTCCCCCGTCCCTGGGATTCTCCAGGCAAAAACACTGGAGTGGGCTGCCATTTCCTTCTCCAATGCATGAAAGTGAAAAGTGAAAGGGAAGTTGCTCAGACGTGTCTGACTCTCAGCGACCCCATGGACCGCAGCCTACCAGGCTCCTCCATCCATGGGATTCTCCAGGCAAGAGTACTGGAGTGGGGTGCCATTGCCTTCTCTGATACCGGGTGTCACAGAGTTCCAAAAGTAGCAAGCACAAAAGCCCCAATTCTTCAGTGCTTTGTAAATTTCTGCTTTGGTCACAGTCTGATGTCTCATAAGCTAAAACAAGTCACATGGCTCTTATCCAAGGGCTACATCCATCTTTTATGACAGAGGGACAATGCTTTCACCACAAATAGGGGAGCTCTAACTCAAGCTTCAATAGTGAGGGAATATATTATCTGATACATCAAGCAGCCCAGAGATAGGGTATCACTCCATGATAACTGATTTGGGAGCTCAAGAATGACATTGACTTTCTTTCATATCCTTTTAACCTCTCCTCTCTAATATCTGCAGTATTCATAGCATGTATGGACTTAATGTGATGACCACAGAAGTTCCAGACATCAGTTTTTACAAAGAAAAGGCATAGAAGATAGTCTCTTCTGAGGTCTTGTTTTCTGAGCAATAGGAAAAATTGTTCAGTCTCCCAGAGACCCCCTTGTAGAGAGCATTGGCTATATTAATGTTACAGAACCATTCCTGAAACACCTCTTTCCTCAGACATTTCATTACCATGAATACCTTAGACTGAATACCTGGCAAGGATTGCACCATAAATTCAACAACTGTTTATTGTGTGTCTGCTATGTGTGAGCATATGCCAGGCACCAGGGATGTAGCAATGAATGAAATATTCTCAGACTTCATGAAGTTTGCATCTGAGTCATAAGGACATTCAGTGAATATAAGTACAAAGAACATACAGCTGATAATAAACAAAATCTACTGAGAAAAAAAGTGGTAACGGGGGTACTGAAAGAGGATGGGGTAGGGGTTCTAATTCATATAGGAGAGCTAGGCAAGGCCTGATTGGCCAGGTGACCTTTGATCAGAGTCTTATAAGACAAACTGTTTTGCCATGGGGATAGCTGAAGACCTCCCAGCAGAAGGGAAAGCACTTGCAAAGGTCAGGCCTTAAGGAGATTTGTTTGAAAAACTGTAAATAAGCCAGTGAAACTGGATCAGAATGATCTAGGGATAGGCTGAGGGTCAGAATCATATGCAGCCTGGTAAATGATCATAAGGTTCTTGAGTTCTTCTTGAAGTGAAAGGGGAAGCCATTTGAGGACTTTGAACTGATTTGTGACATTCCTGACTTTATTGTAAAATATCCTGCTACATTTTTAATAGTCAATATGGGGCAGGGGAAGAAGCAGCAGAATACCAGAATGTCCCAGGTGAGCATGTGAAGTGGCTTTGACCAAGGGGGGACGATAGAGAAGTGTTCTGGTTCCAGATACATGCTAACCACAGAACAGAGAAAATATGACGACAGACATGATATATATCACGCAAGTATCTTTCCTGAGCTGTAGCTTCCTCCTTTGTAAAAATAATAGCTACATCACAGTGTAGTTGTCAGGATTCTGTGATATAATTTATCTAAAATTTCTAAAAAGTTTCTAATAGTGTCTCACTTCATCCCAAAATGATGATAATTCATAGTGCTCGTACATAGAATTTCTAGCTAGTAGGTATTTCACATACCATGTTGTTGTTGTTGCGATCGTGTCTGACTCTTTTGTGACCCCATGGACTGTAGCCCGCCTGGCACCTCTGTCCATGGAATTTCCCAGGCAAGAATACAGGGTGGGTTGCCGTGTCCTTCTCCGGGGGATCTTCCTGACTCCGGGATCAAACCTGTGTCTCCTGCGTTGCACGCGGATTCTTTACCACTGAGCCGCCAGAGAAGCCCTCACATACCGTAAGTCTCCTAAATAAGGAGATTGGGATGGATTTGGGCAGATCTTGAGAAACAGAGCTTGAAAGAGAACCAGAAAGCTCAGAGACTATGAACAGAAAACAAGAAGCAAGTGAAATGAAATAAGATGGAAGTATTTGCCTGTAGCTGACCTTTAATTTTTTATTTGTTTTTCCTGTGCTGTCGATGATGGATGAGTAAACCAGTCACATACAAAAGTTCCCAGACTAAAATGTCCTTTTCTTCACTGGGTCTTCTCATTTTGGATAAACCTTAACTTTCCTGAGGGCTCCAAATAAAATGCCTAGAAATATCCTGGTGCATATCTAATTCAGGGGCTAATTCTTATGACCCTTTTGCTACCCCATAGCACTCCCAGGAAGCAGACACCAGTGATATCTTTAACACCACACCACTGCACCTATTGTAAGCTCAGATTTGTGTAATGTTATTTATTTTATTTTCCAACACTGATTTTAATAGGACCTTCAATCAGCTGAAAATTTTATATATTATTATTTCTTCTTATAAACAAAATCAAATTTTACACTGGTATACTTCAAGCATATCACAAAATCAAGCCTGGCTATTTCTACCCGTGCCTCTAATTATATTAGGATTTCAGGAAATTCTCTTATAAATGTATTCCCATTTATGTGGATTTAGTTTTAAGGTATATCAAAAGATTTGGCTTCAGTATAGCCCTCACTATTCTATGGAATATTTTTCTTGCTGTCAACAATATGGCCTGATTATATGGCCACAAGAATACAGAGGTTTAAATGGCTATTAAGAGATGCCAAATTTTATGGACGATTGTTTGATCCATAAAATTTATATTTGTGAAATAAACTTAAGAACCACTTTATACAAGGCAGTTTATATCTATTGCTGCTTTTCTTTTTCCTCCTGATACAGAAAACTGGCGTGTTATTTTTATTGTAGGCACAGACATGTAACTGGAAAGCAATTACTTTTGTTTCTTTTAGAAATTATTCCAGCCAGGATCTGGTTAGACCAGCTGTTGTATGTGTTTAAATTAAGTCTAACAAATCAGTACTTAGAGCCACTAGCACATTTTAGATTATAGATCATAGCAAATCTTCAGCAACCTGATTTCATATTCAAAGATGGATTTTGGCTACTGACTATACGGTTCATGTGTTGAGATAAAAATGTGGTTATTTAGAAGCTGCCCAGGCTGCTTCAATAGATCAGTGCTGCAAAATATCTTGCAAAGGACTTAAGTAGGCAGCATAACATAAATTCTGCTTTTTCATAATGATACCAGAGCTGTGCAACTACATATATTTTAGTGTTTATGGAAAATGTGAAAAAATGATGCTACCTTATTTCTAGAATTACAAAACTGGAAAAAAAAAGGGTAACAATATTTTGTGTATATGAAAATGATTTCAATATTCAAATGTTTATGTATTTGTTCTATAACTTGAGCAATATGAAATTGCCAGTATTCAACAATTCTTGACCCTCAAAAATGGTAATTTCCTTTGATTCAACTTAAAATCTGTGAAAATCTGGCTACCTGAAAAATCTAGGATAGTATTTCACCTCTAACTTATTAGCTTCTTGATTATCTCAAGTTGGAAGCAAATCAACATTTCAGTCAGGGGCCTGCCTACTCTGAGACCACAGCAAACAGTTCATTACAAGTAAAACATGTAGAAGAGGAAGCAGCAGGAGGTTTTCACTTCCTTGGTCATCACCGCCAGATCAGATTTAGGAGTTTATTTTAGCCAACTGGCAGTGATTATATTTTTATAAAAGGCTTCAATTTAGGCTTTGGTTCAAGATACAGAAAAGATGGAATTCAAGGATGAAAGTTGAGAGAAGTGACCCAGAAAATCACAATTTATTCATTATATACTTGGGCTTTGCTGGTGCCTCAGTGGTAAAGAACCCTATTTCCAATGCAGGAGACAAGAGTTCGATTCCTGGGTCAGGAAGATCCCTTGGGTAAGGAAATGGCAACCCATGTCCATACTCTTGCCTGTGAAATCCCTTGCACAGAGGAGCCCAGAGGCCTACAGTACATGTGGTCGCAAAGGATCGGACACAACTGACTGAGCAGGAACACACATGCATAGATGTATTTATATTTAGATTTTATCCAAATAGTTTCTTGGACCAAGAGGGCAAAGGCCATGCACTTAATTAACAGGGCTGCTTCACTGACTGGACCAGCAATAGGTGACTTGTCAAACCAACAGAGGAAAGATACTTTCCTCTGTGTTTTGATAGTTCCTCTACTGCCTCTGACTGCGCTTTATTCCTAGCCTCAAAAATGAGCTTTGTTCTTGAATGTTCTTTATCCCAAAGAGAGTAATGGGGTGACA
>NC_057398.1:61056168-61077790 GCF_019320065.1 Cervus canadensis | reverse complement strand
AGTGTGTTAAGTTTTATTGGCTATGGTTGACAAACATAGAGGAAAGACAGAGGAACACAGAGGCACATAGATAGAGGAACGTAGAGGAAAATGGAATAATAGAGGAAAGATAAACTCAGAAAATGCTAATTCTATTTTAAGCAAAATAGAAAGTTGAGGGTGCAGCTGGCAGTGAGGTTGGGACAAAGAATTACCCATAATACAAAAACAATAAGTCAGATGTACAGAACAGAATTTTGGACTCTGTGGGAGAAGGCGAGGGTGGGATGTTTCGAGAGAACAGCATCGAAACATGTATATTATCTAGGGTAAACAGATCACCAGCCCAGTCGGGATGCATGAGACAAGTGCTCGGGCCTGGTGCACTGGGAAGACCCAGAGGAATTGGATGGAGAGGTAGGTGGGAGGGGGGATCAGGATGGGGAATACATGTAAATCCATGGCTGATTCATGTCAATGTATGACAAAAACCACTACAATATTGTAAAGTAATTAGCCTCCAACTAACAAAAATAAATGGAAAAAAAATACAAAATAAAAGTAAAAAAAAAAAGTAAGTCAAAGAATTGTGTTTAGCAAAGAATGTTGGTATGTAGGTTTGGCTATTGGCACATAGACTTGAGTTATGTCTGTATATTTGAAGATTCCTTTAGCTTTCCAATACATGGAGACAATTTGACATACTAAGGTGATATTTATTTTCTCATAAAACTCTGTGGCTGTTCCCCACTGTCTTCTGGTACATAGGATTTTAGAAGAGAAACTTGATGGTAGGCACACAGGTTTAATTAAATTTTGATTTATATGTGTTTGTATTATTATCTTGTGTTTCATGCCTTGATTCACTGTCAAAGATACTGTGGAATTCTCTCTTTAACCATGTAGTCCAATAATTTCCTCACAACATTTTAATTTTGCGGTTCCTACCTTCTCATTTCTTTATAACAGAACCTAGAATTAGAGGTCCTTTGTTTTGTTTTGTAAATTTTGTTCCCTTTATTTCATGATTTTTTGTTTATTTTTTGAATATAGTGTTATTCAACTTCTTACCTAATTATGCCTAATTTTTGTTTCATTATTTCTTTTTGCCTAATTTTTGTTTCATTATTTATTTTTAATATGTGTTCCAGTTTCTTTTTCATGGGGCCCCATTCTATTTCCTCATAAATTTTACATTGTTTACATTTACATTATTTTTAGCCATTGAAAGTAAGAATCAATTGTAGAGATGCTTGTGGGCTATTTATTTGGGTGTATGTGTGTATCTCCATCTTGATCATTTTGTTTATCTCTGATTCTCAGAAGCAAAATAACTTTTCTCCTAAAATTTATTTTTCCAGTTAGAATTTTTCAGAGAAAGAATATATGGCTTGAATGAATGATTCCTTATCTTGTTCTCTCTGCCAAAAGTGCAATAGTGAGGTCTCAAAGTGGGACTTTCTTCTTTTCCTTGGAGCACTTTTATTGCCCAGCCATCACTCACAGCACTTGGGTGAGGATTCTCACATCTGGTTTTATGCTCATTTTACAGACGAGACAATTAAGGCTCAAAGAATTAAAATAATTTCCATAATTATTTTTTTTTAAATCCACATTATCGGGAACTAAAACTGAGGTCAGTGATCCCGTTTTTGCTATACTAATATATCTATTCACTCCAAACATGTTATATTAACTCAAATATTTCCCATTAATCCCTAGAGAACCTATTGCTCTGACACACTTATTATTAGAAAGGCTAGAATAGGGGAGGTTTAATTAAATTTATTCAGATTTCTCCAAAATGAATATCTTTAGATATTCATATAGCTCTTGATAGGCTCTGAGCCAAGTCAGATATTCTAGATTACATATTCTGAATTTGAGCAAAAGAGAGAAGAGTTATAACACACCTTAAAGACAGAAATTTAATCTGAGCAAAGTGATTACAGAGTAAAGTCACCCATGTTTAGTTAAATTGGAATACCAGTTTGCTTAGAGCAAGCCAGAAAGGAGATCAGGGCAGGGATGGCAGAGGCAGTCCTAGGATGTAATGCGACATAAGAAATGTCTCTAATGAAAAAAAGCTGCCTTAGAGGAAAATTGGGAATAGAACTGTTATTCATAAGTTCTTCTGTTATTTCTAAGTTTTCATCATACCATTACTTGTGGCATTTATGACAGGGAATTCTCTGTGTGGTATTACAACCAGTGTGTTCTTATCACCAAGAACATGTTTGCTTCAATCTTTTTCATACCCCCTTCCACCCTTTTTTTAACTTCACTTTTTTCTAGATATCTAGGTTTGGAACCGGAGAAGGCAATGGCACCCCACTCCAGTACTCTTGCCTGGAGAATCCCATGGATGGAGGAGCCTGGTAGGCTGCAGTCCATGGGGTCGCTGAGAGTCAGACACGACTGAGCGACTTCCCTTTCACTTTTCACTCTCATGCATTGGAGAAGGAAAGGGCAACCCACTGCAGTGTTCTTGCCTGGAGAATCCCGGGGACGGGGGAGCCTGGTGGGCTGCTGTCTATGGGGTCGCACAGAGTCGGACACGACTGAAGCGACTTAGCAGCAGCAGCAGCAGCAGCAGCAAGAGGTTTGGAACATGACAGCATTGACACCATGAATACTGTTGCAATTCCTATGCTGCAAAGAATAGTTGTGTAAGCAAACAAACTCTGTTTTGTCACTGTATATATCAGATATGATGCATTATACACACACACACACCACTTAGTGATATAAATAACATCCACTTGTTCAGCTCACTATTGCGTGAGTCAGCAATTTGGCTAAGCAGTGCATCTGTTGGGCTTGACCTGACTCATTCATGTTTTGGCAGTCAGCTAGTGCTCCATGCTTTACTTACCTGTTTGGCAGGTGGCTGTCGCATGATTCAGTGGTACTGATTGTGTGTCTCTCATCACCCTATGTCTGATCATTGGATAGGTTGGTCTGGGCTTGTTCACATACTGGGTGTTGCTGCTGCTGCTAAGTCGCTTCAGTTGTATCCGACTCTGTGCGACCCCATAGACGGCAGCCCACCAGGCTCCCCCGTCCCTGGGATTCTCCAGGCAAAAACACTGGAGTGGGCTGCCATTTCCTTCTCCAATGCATGAAAGTGAAAAGTGAAAGGGAAGTTGCTCAGACGTGTCTGACTCTCAGCGACCCCATGGACCGCAGCCTACCAGGCTCCTCCATCCATGGGATTCTCCAGGCAAGAGTACTGGAGTGGGGTGCCATTGCCTTCTCTGATACCGGGTGTCACAGAGTTCCAAAAGTAGCAAGCACAAAAGCCCCAATTCTTCAGTGCTTTGTAAATTTCTGCTTTGGTCACAGTCTGATGTCTCATAAGCTAAAACAAGTCACATGGCTCTTATCCAAGGGCTACATCCATCTTTTATGACAGAGGGACAATGCTTTCACCACAAATAGGGGAGCTCTAACTCAAGCTTCAATAGTGAGGGAATATATTATCTGATACATCAAGCAGCCCAGAGATAGGGTATCACTCCATGATAACTGATTTGGGAGCTCAAGAATGACATTGACTTTCTTTCATATCCTTTTAACCTCTCCTCTCTAATATCTGCAGTATTCATAGCATGTATGGACTTAATGTGATGACCACAGAAGTTCCAGACATCAGTTTTTACAAAGAAAAGGCATAGAAGATAGTCTCTTCTGAGGTCTTGTTTTCTGAGCAATAGGAAAAATTGTTCAGTCTCCCAGAGACCCCCTTGTAGAGAGCATTGGCTATATTAATGTTACAGAACCATTCCTGAAACACCTCTTTCCTCAGACATTTCATTACCATGAATACCTTAGACTGAATACCTGGCAAGGATTGCACCATAAATTCAACAACTGTTTATTGTGTGTCTGCTATGTGTGAGCATATGCCAGGCACCAGGGATGTAGCAATGAATGAAATATTCTCAGACTTCATGAAGTTTGCATCTGAGTCATAAGGACATTCAGTGAATATAAGTACAAAGAACATACAGCTGATAATAAACAAAATCTACTGAGAAAAAAAGTGGTAACGGGGGTACTGAAAGAGGATGGGGTAGGGGTTCTAATTCATATAGGAGAGCTAGGCAAGGCCTGATTGGCCAGGTGACCTTTGATCAGAGTCTTATAAGACAAACTGTTTTGCCATGGGGATAGCTGAAGACCTCCCAGCAGAAGGGAAAGCACTTGCAAAGGTCAGGCCTTAAGGAGATTTGTTTGAAAAACTGTAAATAAGCCAGTGAAACTGGATCAGAATGATCTAGGGATAGGCTGAGGGTCAGAATCATATGCAGCCTGGTAAATGATCATAAGGTTCTTGAGTTCTTCTTGAAGTGAAAGGGGAAGCCATTTGAGGACTTTGAACTGATTTGTGACATTCCTGACTTTATTGTAAAATATCCTGCTACATTTTTAATAGTCAATATGGGGCAGGGGAAGAAGCAGCAGAATACCAGAATGTCCCAGGTGAGCATGTGAAGTGGCTTTGACCAAGGGGGGACGATAGAGAAGTGTTCTGGTTCCAGATACATGCTAACCACAGAACAGAGAAAATATGACGACAGACATGATATATATCACGCAAGTATCTTTCCTGAGCTGTAGCTTCCTCCTTTGTAAAAATAATAGCTACATCACAGTGTAGTTGTCAGGATTCTGTGATATAATTTATCTAAAATTTCTAAAAAGTTTCTAATAGTGTCTCACTTCATCCCAAAATGATGATAATTCATAGTGCTCGTACATAGAATTTCTAGCTAGTAGGTATTTCACATACCATGTTGTTGTTGTTGCGATCGTGTCTGACTCTTTTGTGACCCCATGGACTGTAGCCCGCCTGGCACCTCTGTCCATGGAATTTCCCAGGCAAGAATACAGGGTGGGTTGCCGTGTCCTTCTCCGGGGGATCTTCCTGACTCCGGGATCAAACCTGTGTCTCCTGCGTTGCACGCGGATTCTTTACCACTGAGCCGCCAGAGAAGCCCTCACATACCGTAAGTCTCCTAAATAAGGAGATTGGGATGGATTTGGGCAGATCTTGAGAAACAGAGCTTGAAAGAGAACCAGAAAGCTCAGAGACTATGAACAGAAAACAAGAAGCAAGTGAAATGAAATAAGATGGAAGTATTTGCCTGTAGCTGACCTTTAATTTTTTATTTGTTTTTCCTGTGCTGTCGATGATGGATGAGTAAACCAGTCACATACAAAAGTTCCCAGACTAAAATGTCCTTTTCTTCACTGGGTCTTCTCATTTTGGATAAACCTTAACTTTCCTGAGGGCTCCAAATAAAATGCCTAGAAATATCCTGGTGCATATCTAATTCAGGGGCTAATTCTTATGACCCTTTTGCTACCCCATAGCACTCCCAGGAAGCAGACACCAGTGATATCTTTAACACCACACCACTGCACCTATTGTAAGCTCAGATTTGTGTAATGTTATTTATTTTATTTTCCAACACTGATTTTAATAGGACCTTCAATCAGCTGAAAATTTTATATATTATTATTTCTTCTTATAAACAAAATCAAATTTTACACTGGTATACTTCAAGCATATCACAAAATCAAGCCTGGCTATTTCTACCCGTGCCTCTAATTATATTAGGATTTCAGGAAATTCTCTTATAAATGTATTCCCATTTATGTGGATTTAGTTTTAAGGTATATCAAAAGATTTGGCTTCAGTATAGCCCTCACTATTCTATGGAATATTTTTCTTGCTGTCAACAATATGGCCTGATTATATGGCCACAAGAATACAGAGGTTTAAATGGCTATTAAGAGATGCCAAATTTTATGGACGATTGTTTGATCCATAAAATTTATATTTGTGAAATAAACTTAAGAACCACTTTATACAAGGCAGTTTATATCTATTGCTGCTTTTCTTTTTCCTCCTGATACAGAAAACTGGCGTGTTATTTTTATTGTAGGCACAGACATGTAACTGGAAAGCAATTACTTTTGTTTCTTTTAGAAATTATTCCAGCCAGGATCTGGTTAGACCAGCTGTTGTATGTGTTTAAATTAAGTCTAACAAATCAGTACTTAGAGCCACTAGCACATTTTAGATTATAGATCATAGCAAATCTTCAGCAACCTGATTTCATATTCAAAGATGGATTTTGGCTACTGACTATACGGTTCATGTGTTGAGATAAAAATGTGGTTATTTAGAAGCTGCCCAGGCTGCTTCAATAGATCAGTGCTGCAAAATATCTTGCAAAGGACTTAAGTAGGCAGCATAACATAAATTCTGCTTTTTCATAATGATACCAGAGCTGTGCAACTACATATATTTTAGTGTTTATGGAAAATGTGAAAAAATGATGCTACCTTATTTCTAGAATTACAAAACTGGAAAAAAAAAGGGTAACAATATTTTGTGTATATGAAAATGATTTCAATATTCAAATGTTTATGTATTTGTTCTATAACTTGAGCAATATGAAATTGCCAGTATTCAACAATTCTTGACCCTCAAAAATGGTAATTTCCTTTGATTCAACTTAAAATCTGTGAAAATCTGGCTACCTGAAAAATCTAGGATAGTATTTCACCTCTAACTTATTAGCTTCTTGATTATCTCAAGTTGGAAGCAAATCAACATTTCAGTCAGGGGCCTGCCTACTCTGAGACCACAGCAAACAGTTCATTACAAGTAAAACATGTAGAAGAGGAAGCAGCAGGAGGTTTTCACTTCCTTGGTCATCACCGCCAGATCAGATTTAGGAGTTTATTTTAGCCAACTGGCAGTGATTATATTTTTATAAAAGGCTTCAATTTAGGCTTTGGTTCAAGATACAGAAAAGATGGAATTCAAGGATGAAAGTTGAGAGAAGTGACCCAGAAAATCACAATTTATTCATTATATACTTGGGCTTTGCTGGTGCCTCAGTGGTAAAGAACCCTATTTCCAATGCAGGAGACAAGAGTTCGATTCCTGGGTCAGGAAGATCCCTTGGGTAAGGAAATGGCAACCCATGTCCATACTCTTGCCTGTGAAATCCCTTGCACAGAGGAGCCCAGAGGCCTACAGTACATGTGGTCGCAAAGGATCGGACACAACTGACTGAGCAGGAACACACATGCATAGATGTATTTATATTTAGATTTTATCCAAATAGTTTCTTGGACCAAGAGGGCAAAGGCCATGCACTTAATTAACAGGGCTGCTTCACTGACTGGACCAGCAATAGGTGACTTGTCAAACCAACAGAGGAAAGATACTTTCCTCTGTGTTTTGATAGTTCCTCTACTGCCTCTGACTGCGCTTTATTCCTAGCCTCAAAAATGAGCTTTGTTCTTGAATGTTCTTTATCCCAAAGAGAGTAATGGGGTGACAGTGACCTTATGATGTATGTGAAATGGTCCACAGCCAGCTTAGTGCACTCTCGGGAAACACGGAGAGACTGATGTTGTGCTTTCAGATGCTGGTGAGGCAAGCTGTACTTTTATGCTGATTGAGTGTTTTAGGCATGACTTATATCCCATGAATCTAGGGTCATTTTTATGACCGCCTGGACAGTTCCAGTCAACAAAGATGATTACAGGAGATGTTACCTTTTATATTTTAAGTACTAGCAGGTATTTTTCTTCAATGAGAAAGAGTCATACCCTTATCAAAGCAATTTTAAAACTTATCAATAACTTGGGAGCATAATAAATAGCTAAATACAGTTATAGGTTTAGAGGATAAATTGTGTTTACTTTTTTCCAAGAATTTCATCACAGCCAACAACTCAGGTGAAACATCCTTTACTTAATGTGTAAGTCATAAATATGTCATTGTCCCTATACTAACATCCAGACTATGTTCTCAGATATATTCCAGGGTTGTTGAATGTCCTGTACAATAATTCAGCAAGTTGGTATTAAAAATGGATCTTCTGCTTCTTTTGGGGTCATTACAATGTACAAGAGATATTCCTGCAGAACACAGGCTCCAATTGCATGTTGGAAAGTTTTTCTTAACAACAACAACAGAAATTATGTGCACTAATAAAAGTAGTGGAAATCATTATGGGTCTAAATAAAATAGATAAGATAGTGTGAAAATTCTTTATCTGAGGACATATGCTGAAAAATAAATGTGTTTCCCTATAAAAGATAAAAGCTTGAATAACTCGTTACTTGCACAAATTAGAATTTAGGATTAAAGCAATGATCTGGAACAGCTAAAAAAAGAGTGATTCAGTAGGAAAAGAAATACCACAATCTAGCCTTGGAAAAGAGCCAGTCACTGGTGACAAATCCATCAGTTAAAATTCTCCAAATTCCTTGCAGCCAACATGCATGATCTGCAGGTAGCCTGTTTTAATCAGTTGGATTTTGTGACTTTCCTCTCTTAAAATAATAAAATAACAGAAGCCAAAGGAATATTTTTATTTCTAGTAGAGATAAAGTGAAAGGTTGTATAGGTGTCAAGCAAATTGGTTATCTTAAAGTATTTTCAAAGTGATGATTAGACATAGGCCTAGAAAGTAATACAGCTTGCAAATACTGAATCAGGCTACCATTTCCTACCTCAGGGGATCATCCAGACCTAGGGATCAAACCTATGCCTCTTGCATTTCCTGTATTGGCAGGTGGGTTCTTTACAACTATCACCACCTGGGAAGTCATAGAAAGTAATACAGCTTGCAAATACTGAGTCAGGCTACACTTTTAAGATTTTTTTTTCCTTTTTTATTTCAGTTTAAATGAAAATATATTGTATTTTTGTGTTGAAACTGGACATGTTTTGTGAGTTAAGAATCGGGTTCAGTCTCTACAAATCACTTATAGCAAATAATTCAAAATATTGTAATATGTCGAATGCTTCTGGTAGTAGAAAATACATTGTTAAGGATTATTTGCATATCTATCATACTGACTCAAACTTCAGCATTCTGAAGACTATCAGAAGTTTAAATACAGACAGAACTGTAAGTTTTACTTTATATTCTTTATTCTAGACACATTTTACATGCAGAACCATCAGTCACGACTCTTCTTGCATATTTGCATAATACCCTTTCTTTTCCAGTCCATTTAGCAAATAGAACCATGTCTGATATATCATAAACAAGTGGGAAAAAATCAACTGCTTCATATGGTTGCTACATAATTTTTAACTTCATTCTAGTAATAGCTTTTGAAAAGAGTAGATTGTGAAGAATGTGGATCTTTTTAGGAGGCAACAACCTATATATATTCATATACACATATATCACTTGAAATATGAATTCTTTGATTTTGACCTTTCATATGTGTGTACAGTCATCCCTCAGTATCTCTGGGGCATTGGTTCCAAGACCCCCAAGGATTCTGAAATCTGCAGGTGCTTAAGTCCCTTATATAAAATGCCATAGTATTTTATATCACTCATAACATCCTCCCAAACACTTTTAAAATAATATCTAGGCTACTTATGATACCTAATGCACTATAAATGCTATGTAAATAGTAGTAAACACAATGTGAATGTAAATAATCATCTTTGCAGCAAATTCAAGTTTTGCTTTTTGGAACATTCTGGAAATTAAAAAATCTTTGTTCCCCATTTGGTTGAACTTGTGGATGGCAAATGAGGAACTTGCAGATATGGAGGGCCAATGTCCTGCCTTTCTGTGTCTTTTAGTTTCATTTACATATATATATATATACATTTATATATACATATATATTTAATATATATAAATATTTATATATTTTCATATATTTAGATCGTGAAATTTCTCCTTGATTTCTATCTACTTTTTATCCATCTGTCTTCATGTACTTTGTTGTAGACAAAGTTTTGTACTAGCAGGTTGCATAGAATTTTAATGGTTGCATCATATTCTAAAAGCCATATTTTCATTCTTAATTATTTATTTATTCATACACCATTTTTTCCTAACTTACTTGGGAATAGTTGATGCAGTATTTATTTTGCTTTTATTTTCTATTTGCTGATGGGATTCTGGCTGACTGAGCTGGATGTACACCTTTATTTTGTTAACACACTTCTGACTTCTACTGTTTATCATCTGGATTTCAGAATTTTCCCAGTAGGGTTTGTTTTCTGACTTCCAGAAGTCTTTCATTCATGTTAATACTTGTCTTGGAAAAAATATGTATAAATATTTAGTCACATGCATGCATAACTATGTGTCTTGGACTGTAAACACTAGTGACACAGACCATGAAATTACAAATAGAAGATCTGAATAAACCTTGATTGAATGAAGGAATCATGTCCCCATTGTGCTTAAGAATACATAAGTACATAGTAAATCTTATAAAAATAAAAATTATATATGCACATCAATTTTTCTTCAGCATCTTGAAAAAAGTATTAGTTTGGTTTAACTTGATCATTTGAAAGATTGTAATTTTAGAAGAGTAAATGTTTCTATTTTACTAACTTATGGAGGCCAAAATCATCTCACTAATCTTGTTGTTTATGAATTTTGCATTCAATATTACTCTGCAATATCAAGTCACTTCTCAGGTATCTTTTAGGGCTTGGATAAAGAACTACCAGTTGACACTAAATTTAGCTTATTGTCATGATTGAATCAAGAAATAGTGACAAACAAGTTTTGTAGTCACTTTTAAATGTAATATAAATTGGAAGTTCTAAATTGTTTCATTTCAGTAGAAAGTTTCATACATGGCTGTCATTTATTATTGTGTAAAAAGATCCAGATTAAGAGTAAAGATATATAATTTCTAATAACAGTTTTGTTACTTAACCACAAATTTTAAATTTCCTCACATGAAAATAGAATTCAATACCACTCATCTTACTCACTCATACTAATTGGGAGAGTTTCTGATAACTCATTTTGGAGAAAGAACTTTGAAATGAGTATTATTAAAATAATGACACAGATAATGATTTTAAAAGAAAATAAAACACGTAATTCAATGTGATGCCACATAGGTAAATATGAGTTTTGTTTAGTTTTATGTGAATTTAATACAAAAATATTCATCTCCCAATATTTCCCATAATTTGGTTCAGAAACTAACAATACTGATGGCATCACAATTTGAAAGTCTTACTTAAAACACTAATGTCCAAAATCGCTCAAAGTAACCATGGTTGCTTCAAGAGCCAAAAAAAACAAAAAACACAAAAAACAATGAAAATAGTAAATGATTCTTGTGATTCACACTTTTAGAAGGAAGAAATAATGTCTGCCATTTTATAAAGAATAAGCAATAAACACAGGAAATGTATGTGGACGCTATAAATAGTGATCATGTTCTCAAACTAGAGATATACTGGGTATGTATATATATATATGTAAAGTGTGCAAAATAATAATTGGCCAAAATGTCTTACTTTCAATACCCGCAGTATAGGAAAATATGTTTTCAGCACTAAATATAGTATCCCATCACTAGTATATAGTAGGGGATTAATTAATTGTTTCTTAGGCACTAACACTTTAAAAAAAATTACCACTAGTAATTTGACACAAGACTGCCATTCTCATGGGGAGGAAAATACATAAAATATTTTCTAGAAATAGTCAAAAACAGCCTCTTTATTTAATTTATACATTAACTATACATATTTGATATGTACTGCAAGTCAATTTCATTAAATGTTTGCAATTATGCCATATGCATATAAAATTAATTAGAAGATCAGAAATCATCTTCAGTTGGAATTATAAAATGAAGAATGCCTTGTGGACATATTTACAGACATATTTTATAAGCTATATTAAGGGACAAGTTATATATATGTAAATAATTTAAATCTCCATTAAATACAGTTTATTTTCAGTAAGCATTTTACCAACACATGTGTGTGTGTAGGAAGTTGCACAGACCGTAAATATGCAGTTTGATAAGCTTTCACAAAGTGGCCACCTATGTGTGACCAGCGCTCAGGAAACAGCATTACCAGCGGCCCCACTGTCTGCCTCCACCATGCTGTCCGATCTAGGTCCTGTGATAGTTAATCTTACATGTCAATTTGACTGGGCCACAAGGTCCCCAGATATTTGCTCAAACATTATTCTGTGTGTTCCTGTGAGGTGGTTATGGATGAGATTAACATTTAAATCAATAGATTAAGAGTTAAGCAGATTGCCCTCCATAACGTGGGTACCTCATCCCACCTGTTGAAATTCTGAATAGAACTAAAAGGTTGACCCTCCCCTGAGTAAGAATTCTTCCCCTTCCCGTCTGAACCATAAAACTCAAACCAAAACTTCGACTTTTCCTGTATCTTGAGGCCTTAGGAGTGAGGCTAAACCATCCGCTCTCCTGGGCCTGCAGTTTGCCAGCTAACCCTGAATATCTTGGAAATTTCTAGCTTTTATAATCATGTGAGCCGATTCTATACAATAATTTTTTCTCTCTGTCCCTCTCTCTCTCACACACACACTGTATTTCTAGAAAAACCTAATACAAATACTACTTTAATGTATGCCTTAGAATGACTTTGCCCATTTTTGAACTTTATATATGTGGCATCATGCTACGTGTGTTATTCTATGCTTGGCTTCTTTCACTCATCAATATTTTTTGTGAGATTTAGCTACAGT
The DNA here is from genome assembly GCF_019320065.1 of Cervus canadensis. Taxonomy (NCBI): domain Eukaryota; kingdom Metazoa; phylum Chordata; class Mammalia; order Artiodactyla; family Cervidae; genus Cervus; species Cervus canadensis. The sequence continues at coordinate 61,065,257 of NC_057398.1, read as the reverse complement.
ATTGCTAGTTGCTTGAACTTCAGTTTATTTTTATTACTGTATAGATTTTTAGTCTGTGTGTATATAATTCATTTTCTGTTCCAATTCACTGTGCAATAATTTATATTGGGTTTCCATCTTAGGGCTGTTACGAATACTGGAGTTACATAATTCTACTACATGTGTCTTGATGAACACTTTTGAGTATATACTTAAATGTACAACTGCTAAATAGTTTAAAAAAAAAAGCGTATTTTCAGTTTGAGTATATGACCATATTTATTCACACTCTTATCAATATTTTAAGGGTGTCTCAATTGCTCCACAGCCTCTATAAATTTTTTGGTTGTTTAATTTTAGAGTTCATAGTAGGCATGGATTGGTATTATACTGCATTTTAAAATTTCATGTCCCTGATTACTAATGACATTGACTTTCTCATTTATTTATAGAGCCTATTTCATGGCACACCTGTTAAATATTTCTCCACTTTGCTGTTAGATTGTCTAACATTTTTTCTTATTAATTATAATAGATTTTTAAATATATTAGATAGATTTTTTCCCTCAAATTTATGTGTATATCCTTCAGAAGTGAAGGAGAAATACTTTTCTCAAACGAAAATTTAGGGAATGTGTTGCCCATAGACCTACCTTGAAAGAAATGCTAAAAGGAGTTCTTCAGTGAGACGATAGATCAAAACTACAATCTACATGGAGAATGGAAGAGCATTGAAGGAGAAATAAGTGAAGATGAAATGAAAAGTTTTATCATATTCTTAATTGATTTAACAGGCAACAGGACTTTTTCATATTAAAATGTATTGCAACAATGTATTGCATTTTATATGTTTGTGGATATCTCATGTATGCCTATATATATGGGCAATAAATGAGAAAAGCATGATAAAAGGTATGAGTGGAAAGATTTAAGAATATTTAGTTACTATAAGGTACTCACATTGCCAGGTAAGTGGCTTAGCACTATTTGAAATTGAACTTCGACCATTTTTAAATGTACAATGCAAATGTTTTTTTTCACTAAAAGAAAGTGGTAAAAAGCATAATTAATATGATAAGAAAGAATAGAGAATGGAATCATATAAAATATTCAATTTAAACTATAATGGCAGAAAATGAATGGAAGACAAAAATAGGAGCAAAAAACAAGAGAAACAAGTAAAAAAACAGTGATGAATATGGTAATTATATGTCTAACTTCATCAACAATCATTTTGAATGTCAGTGGTATAGTGCACCGATTAAAGACAAGGATTGTCACAGTAGATAAAAATCCACAGCTCAACTGTACGTTGTCTAGAAGAAATCCACTATAAATATGGAGAAACATATAAATTAAAACTATATCGATGGAGAAAAATATACCTTAGCAACACAAGAACACTTTAAAGCAGAACAGAAAAGCTCAGAAATAGACACCTCTAAATATGGAACTTTTTCTCACGTCCTCTTTTTCTTGCAAACTACACAATTGACATGCACGGGACTAGATATTACTGCTTCTCTGATTACTCAGCAGTGAAGAATCCACCTGCAATGCAGTAGATGCCAGTTGAATCCCTGAGTTGGGAAGATTCCCTGGAGAAGGAAGTGTCAACCCACTCCAGCATTCTTGCCTGGGAAATCCCATGGACAGAGAAGTCTGGTGGACTAGTCTATGGGGTCACAAAAGAGTCAAGACACAACTGAGTGACTAAGCAACAACAAGACTAGCTATTAATGTTTACTCACAGGTTATTGGTGGAAACAAGTGAAGATTATGACACAATAATTCTAAATTGATTTTTTTTCTTCTTAGACAATAAAAGACACCTTATGTTTATTATTCCATCATGAAACATTCACAGAATTGAGATCTTGCAGGCAGTTAAAGCTTTATGGGAAAAAAATCATATATAGTAAGCTATCTGATAATAATGCAATTAATAAAGCCATAACTAGGAAATTTTCATAATTACAAGCTTCAGAACACACTTTTAATTAACCCACGTGTCGAATAGGAAATCATATTTAAAATTGTGGAATATTTAACTAAATACTATTGGGAAAAACTATGTAATTGGAAAGATCTGATTGTTTTTAAATGTCCTGAGTTAAACACAGTTCAAATGTGTTCAAAAACAGCTTGGAAATAGCAAAAAATAAAGCCTTATTTGTCATGAACATCAAAGTTCAAATGCTTGCATTATGCAAATTGTGTATATGTATGGTAGCACATAAAAGCAACCATAGAAAATAATAAATTACAGTACTTATTATATTGTACAGTTTCCAATTAAATAAACCACAAAACTAGAATTGTGAGTCAAAGAGTGTTTGCCATTTGATCTGAGCCCTACAACTTGCAGTAAACAAGTTGTTTATTTTCCATGTAAATTGCTTTTCTGAATGCTCTAACAGCATATGATTAAAAAGAAACAAAAATATAAACAGAAACCTCAATAAGCATAACTTTAAAATGTGGAAAGTTTTCTGTGCATATGTTTTAAAGTCAGATTGAAATATTTTCATGAAGTTTCAGGAGAATTCCTGTTTTAGTCTAGCATACATAAAATACCCTTTCATCTTACTTATTGCAGTTTGAAATGTGCTGTAGTGTAACAATTGAAGGAACTTTATAATAGATATTGAACTGAATACAATTAGAAATGCTGATTTAACAGTCCTGTAATTTGTGGCATCTTATTAATTTCTAAATGATTAAAAAATTGAGCATTAGTCAACAGACTGTAGTCCTAAAATACTCATCGATTTACATTTCCATTATGTACAAAATATGTTTAAACTGCTTAGTAGTGATGGTTCACCAACACTATCCAGCCCATTCTATTCAAAATAACACCCACTAAAAGATTAAATTAGCATAAGAATAAAATTTCAGTGTAAAAAATAGCTTTGGAAAAATGAAAAGGTTTTTTTTTAATTTTTTAATTTAAATTATTTATTTATTTCAGTTTACAACATTGTATTGGTTTTGCCATACATTGACTTGAATCTGCCAATAGTGTACATGTGTTTCCCATCCCAAACCCCCCTCCCAACTCCCTCCCCATCCCATCCCTCTGGGTCATCCCAGTACACCAGCCCCAAGCATCCTGTCTCATGCATCAAACCTGGACTGGTGATTCATTTCACATATGATAATTTACATGTTTCAATGCCATTCTCCCAGATCATCCCACCCTTGCCCTCTCCTACAGAGTCCAAAAGACTGTTTAATACATCTGTGTCTCTCTTGCTGTCTCGCATACAGGGTTATCGTTACCATCTTTCTAAATTCCACATATATGTGTTAGTATACTGTACTGGTGTTTTTCTTTCTGGCTTACTTCACTCTGTATAATAGGCTCCAGTTTCATCCACCTCATTAGAACTGATTCAAATGTATTCTTTTTAATGGCTGAGTAATATTCCATGGTGTATATGTACCACAGCTTTCTTATCCATTCGTCTGCTGACGGGCATCTAGGTTGCTTCCATGTCCTGGCTATTATAAACAGTGCTGCGATGAACATTGGGGTACACATGTCTCTTTCAATTCAGGTTCCCTCAGTGTGTATGCCCAGGAGTGGGATTGCTGGGTCATATGGCAGTTCTATTTCCAGTTTTTTAAGGAATCTCCACACTGTTCTCCATAGCGGCTGTACTAGTTTGCATTCCCACCAACAGTGTAAGAGGGTTCCCTTTTCTCCACACCCTCTCCAGCATTTATTGCTTGCAGACTTTTGGATAGCAGCCATCCTGACTGGCATGTAATGGTACCTCATTGTGGTTTTGATTTGCATTTCTCTGATAATGAGTGATGTTGAGCATCTTTTCTTGTGTTTGTTAGCCATTTGTATGTCTTCTTTGGAGAAATGTCTTAGTTCTTTGGCCCATTTTTTGATTGGGTCTTTTATTTTTCTGGAATTGAGCTGCAGGAGATGCTTATATATTTTTGAGATTAATTCTTTGTCCGTTGCTTCATTTGCTATTATTTTCTCCCATTCTGAAGGTTGTCTTTTCACTTTGCCTAGAGTTTCCTTTGTTGTGCAGAAGCTTTTAAGTTTCATTAGGTCCCATTTGTTTACTTTTGCTTTTATTTCCAATATTCTGGGAGGTGGGTCATAGAGGATCCTGCTGTGATTCATGTCGGAGAGTGTTTTGCCTATGTTCTCCTCTAGGAGTTTTATAGTTTCTGGTCTTACATTTAGACCTTTAATCCATTTTGAGTTTATTTTTGTGTATGGTGTTAGAAAGTGTTCTAGTTTCATTCTTTTACAAGTGGTTGACCAGTTTTCCCAGAACCACTTGTTTTTTAACAGAAATATAATAAATATCTAAAAGCTAAAATGTCAAGAAAATTCATGTTCAAAGTTAAAGATGTATGAATATAAGTGATAGCATTTAAAATTCATTTAAAATATACATTTTATTTGAGGTTTTAGATTTATGATAAAATTGTCAAGATATTACAGATACATTCCATATATCCTACACAGTTTCCCCAGCTATTAACATGTTACATAAATAGAGTTATGTTGCTGAGTCACTAAGTCATGTCCTGTTCTTTGCGTCCCCATGGACTGTAGCATGCCAGTCTTCCCTGTCCTTCCCTAACTCCTGAAGTTTTATTTGGCATGATTAAAGAATGAATATTGATACCTTATTTTTAACCAAAGTCCTTATTTTATTTAGGTTCCCTTCCTTTTTACCTAATACATTATTCTATTTCAGAATGATATCCAAGATACTACATTGCATTTAAGAGTCACATCTCCTGATCCTTCTCTTTAGAACAGAATTATGTGTTTTGGGAAGATCACAGAGGTAAGGTGACGTTGTATCATAACATATTAATGATATGGAATATCAACGTGACTTATTGCTGTTGATTTTAATCTTGATTACTAAAGTAGTGTTTATAAGATTTCTGCAAATTCATTGTGCGTCTGATAGTCACTCAATCATGTCCGACTCTTTGCGACCCCATGGTCTGAAGCCTGCCAGGCTCCTCTGTCCATGGAGTTCTCCAGGCAGGAATACTAGAGTGGGTTGCCATTTCTTTCTGCAGGGTATCTTCCCAACTCAAGAGATCGAACTTGGTCTCCTGCACTGCAGGCAGTTACTTTACCTTCTGAGCCATCAGGGAAGCTTCTTGAGCGAGAAGTATCAACATAAAGTACTTGGAATTCTTTTTCACAAAGATTTGTCTCTTCTCTTACATTTATTTATTTATTTAAATCACTATGGACTCACAATATTTGTTTCATAATTTGGGTTATAATCTAAGATCATTTTACTTTGGTGTTAATACTGTTCCAGTCTTGGCCATTGAGAGCTCTTTGTGTTGGCTCCTCTGTCAACTGCCTCTTTGATCTACTCCAATCTGTGTGTGTATATGTTAGCACTTGCTTAATTTGTGGATGCTCCAGGCTTATTTTGCATCATTCTTATCCTCCAAGTAATCTTAGAATCAGCTATTTATCAGAGGAACCTTGTTCTCTTTTAATGAAGAATAATATTAGAGCTCACTGCCAGTTGTGATCATTGTCACCAGATCGTAGTAGCTCTAGACCATCTCGGCTAAGTAGCGGTATAGATGTATACACACTAACCACCATACATAATAACATGTCTGTAATACTTTGTTGCAGATTTTTGCATTTATATTCATAGGCAATATAGGTCTTATTTTCCCTTTCTTAAAAAGTGTCTATCTGTTTTACATATTTAAAGTCACTTGTGTAATGCTACAGAGAAGGAAATGACACCGCATTCCAGTGTTCTTACCTAGAGAATCCCATGGACAAAGGACCCTGGTGGGCCTCCGTCTATGGGGTCGCACAGAGTCAGACACGACTGAAGAGACTTAGCAGCAGCAGCAGTGCAATGCTACCTTCATATAATAAGTAGTTGTGTTCCCCTTGTCTGCTTTCTGGAAGAGAGTATATGGAATTTATACCATTTCTTCCTTAAGTGTTTGATAAAACTTGTTGGGGCCTGGTGCTTTCTTTTATGAAATCTCTTAATTTTTTATTAAACACATTTAATAAGCATGGTAAAGAGTCCGCCTGCAATGAGGGAGGCCTGGGTTCCATTTTGGGTTGTGAAGATCCCCTGGAGAGGGAAATGACTACCCACTCCAGTATTCTTGCCTGGAAAATCCCATGGATGGAAGAGTCTGGTAGGCTACAGTCCATGGGGTCGCAAAGAGTCAGACACGACTGAATGACTTTCACTTTCAGAAAGCTTGGGGCTATTCATGTTATTTATTTCTCCCTGTGTTGGGTTTGGTAGTTTACATTACCTTCAAGAATTGGTTTCTTTGGTATGTTATCATGTGTGCACACATATTTTTCATGGTATTCCTTTATTATATTTAAAATGTCCATGGAATAAGTAGTGGTGACTCCTTTTCATTTCTGATCGTTTTTAATTGATGTTTTCTCTCTCTCTGTTTCACTGTTTATCAATCATATTCCTCTTTTCAAAGAAGCATTTTTTTTAAATTTTAATGTATTTCCTGTTGTTTCTTGTTTTTAAATTTATTTTATACATTAATATAATTATATATGTTATTTTACTTGTTTATTATAACTTCCTTTCTTTTCCTTATAGTAGGATTAAATTACACTTTTCCCCTAGTTTCCTAAGAAAGAAACTCAGGTTATTCATTTTATATATTTCTTCCTTTCTAACGTATTTATTTAGTGCTATAAATTTCTCTCTAACACTTGCTTTTACTGAATCCCACACATTTTGGCAAGCTGTGGCTTTATTTTCATTTCGTATAAAATATTTCTTAATACTCTTGAGACTTCATCTTGGACTCATATGTTATTATGAAATGTGTTATTTAATTTCTAAGTATATGAGGGATTTTTCATCTCTATGTCTGTCGCCGAGTTCTAGTTTAATTTAGTTTTTAACTGATAAAAACAGTGTTTTGTTAAACAGAGTTATTTGTTTATTTGTTTGTTTGTTTACTTGTCGGTACCATGCAGTAAGCAGGAACTTAGTTCCCCATCTAGGGATCAAATCCAGACCCTGTGCATTGGGAGCATGGAGTCTTAACCACTGGGCCACCAAGGAAATCTCAGTTACAGTGTATCTGATGACCCCTAATGTTGTCTACATTGATATATACTACACTTCAGAGTGATGCATATTTTGCTGTTGTAAAAGAAAAAAAAAATTCTGTAAGTGTCCAATTCTACCACCTTGCATGCATAATAAGTTGCTTCAGTCATGTCTGACTCTTTGCAACCTTATGGTCCATAGCCCAGCAGGCTCCTCTCTCCTTCAGATTCTCCAGGCAAAAATACTGGAGTGGGTTGCCATATGCTCCTCCAGGGGATCTTCCAGACCCAGGGATCAAACCTGTACCTCTTATGCCTCCTTCATTGGCAGCTGGATTCTTTACCACTAGTGCCACCTGGGAAGCTCGTATCACATTGATTGATAGTGTATTCAGATAAACTGTATCTTCACTGACTTTCTTCTGTCTAATATAAAGCTAATAAGAGGCAAGTTGAAGTCTCTAATCCTAATAATAGATTTTTTAATACCTTTTTTTAGTTTTGTCACTTTTTGCCTTACTATATAGACCCTCTGCTTTTGGGCAACATACACCATTAGCTTATGATGCCTTCTTGTAGTATTTATCCCTTTATCATTGTGTAATGCCTCTCTTTATTCTTGAAAGTTTCTTATTTTGTTCTACAGTGTACACTGACATTTTTCAGTGTTAATTAAAAACATAAATATGTGAGACAGTATAAATATAAAAGATACCTCTTTATTTGTTTTTGCTAAGAGGAAATCTTACCAGCATTTAAGTTTTCTTTCTGCAAAAACTGGGAGAAAATATGAAGATATTTTATTGCATAACTACAGTATTCCACATGCAAATCCAAGGTTAAATACAATTTCAATAATTTTCCTTTTCCAGCACTTTTCCACTCTTAAGATTGAACAGCCTCAGCTCTGGTAGGTCTCATTTATAAAGATACACAATAGCACAATATGTCATAGTTTTTCAATTAGAATAGGAGTAAAAATATTATTATGAAACTTAGACAAAAATATCTTTCCTACATGTTCAGCATGATTAATTGTCTCATTTTTTATGACATTAACACAATTCCCCAAGGTAAATGCAAAAGATCTTTTTTCATTTTTTTACTCTATAAGCAAGGACCCATTTAATGTATGTAAATATTCTACATATATTAATGTATGTAATCTTCTGAAACAGATGGGAATACCAGACCACCTGCCTCTTGAGAAATCTGCATGCATGTCAGGAAGCAATAGTTAGAACTGGACATGGAACAACAGACTGGTTCCAAATAGGAAAAGGAGTACGTCAAGGCTGTATATTATCACCCTGCTTGTTTAACTTATATGCAGAGTACATCATGAGAAACGCTGGGCTTGATGAAGCACAAGCTGGAATCAAGATTGTTGGGAGAAATATAAATAACCTCAGATATGCAGATGACACCAACCTTATGGCAGAAAGTGAAGAAGAACAAAAGAGTCTCTTGATGAAAGTGAAAAAGGAGAGTGGAAAAGTTGGCTTCAACATTCAGAAAACTGAGATAAGGCATCTGGTCCCATCACTTCATGGCAGATAGATGGGGAAACAGTGGAGACAGTGGCAGACTTTATTTTGGGGGGCTCCAAAATCACTGCAGATGGTGATTGCAGCCATGAAATTAAAAGACATTTTACTCCTTGGAGGGAAATATATGACCAACCTAGTCAGTTTAGTTCAGTCGCTCATTCGTGTCTGACTATTTGCAACCCCATGAATCGCAGCATGCCAGGCCTCCCTGTCCATCACCAACTTGCTGAGTCCACCCAAACCCATGTCCATCGAGTCAGTGATGCCATCCAACCATTTCATCCTCTGTCATCCCCTTCTCCTCCTGCCCTCAATCTTTCCCAGCATCAGGGTCTTTTCAAATGAGTCAGCTCTTCGCATCAGGTGGCCAAAGTATTGGAGTTTCAGCTTCAACATCAATCCCTCCAATGAACACCCAGGACTGATCTCCTTTAGGATGGACTGGTTGGATCTCCTTGCTGTCTAGATAGCATATTAAA
>NC_057398.1:61053575-61056068 GCF_019320065.1 Cervus canadensis | reverse complement strand
CATGATTTATTACTCATTTTTAGTTTCTACCTCATTTTTCTTTTTTTCTTTCTTTTTTTTTTTTTTTTTACGTAGCATCAATGTAAGCAAGAGGTGAGAGGATAAGGTCTTCAAGTCTTCCTTGATCATACTCACAACACTATGCCGGGAAGCAGCCCTCTAGATTCCCAGAAAATGTTGGTGCTCTTTAAATCCTCTGTAGATATTTCACCCATCATCTTCTCTGATAAGCCCGTGGTTAGTCTATTATTCACCTTATTCATTAACTCACTCAGCTACAGTGCTGAAATATTGACATAGAAATGTTTTATAAAACTTTCTGTGGTTAGAGAATTTTAACACAGAGTATAGGTCAAGTAAAGGTAAGACACTTGAGTGGGGTCTTCCAGGGAACCACAAAACAGGTCAAATACTGACAATTTATTGGCCACAACAGTTTAAAAGAACTCCAGCTTCATTCTGCTCCCTTTAATCTGATCCCAGGAATGTGGACAATTGTTTTTCCAAGACTGCTGCTTTACATGAGGTATAGGAAAAGTTATTAAGGCACATAAAACTGCCACAAACACACTGTTCCTACAGATATTCAATCATTTTCTTGGGAACTCTCCAAATTGCTACAAGCCTTGGCTAGTTTTCAGAGTTCTTAAAATGGTGAGTCTTCCTATGTTTGCCATTCTTTTCCATTGCTTTCATGGGCAGGTGAATTTTTGGAAGTATTTGTTCTGCTGTGTATATGCTTAGTCACTCAGTTGTGTCTGACTCTTTGCGATCCCCTGGACAGTAGCCCACCATGCTCCTCTGTCCAGAGGGAGTCTCCAGGCTAGAATACTGGAGTGGGTTGTCATGCCCTCCTCCAGGGGATCTTCCCAACCCAGAAATCAAACCCAGGTCTCCCACATTTCAGGCAGATTCTTTACTGTCTGAACCACCAGGGGAGCCCAAGAATACTGGAGTGCACATGTAGCCTATTCCTTCTCCAGGGGATCTTCCCAACCCAGGAATCAAACCAGGGTCTCCTGCATTGCAGGCAGATTCTTTACCAGCTGAGCTACTTGGGAAGCTCATTTACTCGGCTAATATCACTGCTATCACCAAATTATGCCCTTGAATGTTAGTTTTGTGACAATATTTTCTTTTTTTCTTCAGGAATTCCTGTTACACATGTGTTCAATACTCTTTGAAAGTTTCTATATCTATTCCCTTCTCTTATCTCTTCATTAAAAAAAATATCTTACCCTGTTTTTACCTATTCATTTTTAACTGGGTCTCTTTTTTCTTGAAATACAATTTGTTCTTTATTCTTTATACTTTTAAGCTGATTTGAGATCACTTTAATTTTCTTCTTCAACTTCTTTCCTGAGTCTTTGAGTCCTCATTTCATATCTTCATGCTGTTTGTATATTTCTATTCTGAATATGTGAATTACAATTCATGAACTAAAAATATTTATTTCAGGTATTGTGCTATCAATGTCCTCAAAGTTTTGTCTGTAGCATTTCAACATGTTCTTGAATGTTGAAAGGTCTATATTAAATTTTGTTAGAATTTCTTTCTAGGGGTGCTTTTGCATTTTCCTTATGTTATTGTTTATATGCATTTTAGTTTTCCAGAAAAAGTGGTCTCAGAAGGTCATAAAAATTGTGATGTGCATAGGTGCAAAGGATTTCAGGTAGCTTTTATGATTTCTGTTTGTAAGCAGCCAACTCTCTACACATATCATCTCTTGTTATTCCCAGCCTTGCTCACTGTGTTCCAGCCAATTGAATATGCCAAATATGGTCCTGTCTCAATAGCTTTTTCTCCAGATACATGCATTGCTTGCTCTCACATTCCTTTCATTTCTATATGTCTCAGCTCAAGTCAAGGTCTGTGCTCAACAACTTTCTGAATAGATGAGTTTGTAGGTCCCATTTTATAAAAGTGGAAACAAAGCCCAGGGTAGTGAGTTTATTTCCTCAGTTAGAGAGACCAGTCAGTTATAAGATTACTCAGGCAATCCGTAATCCAAAGATAATGATCTTCTGTGTCTCTTTTTCTGTTTTGCATATAGGGTTATCGTTACCATCTTTCTAAAGAGACACAGAAGTACAGAACAGACTTTTGAACTCTGTGGGAGAAGGTGAGGGTGGGATGTTTCGAAAGAACAGCATGTATATTATCTATGGTGAAACAGATCACCAGCCCAGGTGGGATGCATGAGACAAGTGCTCCGGCCTGGTGCACTGGGAAGACCCAGAGGAATCGGATGGAGAAGGAGGTGGGAGGGGGGATCATGATGGAGAATGCGTGTAACTCTATGGCTGATTCATATCAATGTATGACAAAACCCACTGAAATGTTGTGAAGTAATTAGCCTCCAACTAATAAAAAAAAAAAAAAACAACAAAAACAAAGATAATGATCCACCCAGCCTACAATGCTTCTCTCTCATCAATCTGTGACACAGTATATCTCTTAATCACTATCAACATATCACAAAACCAGTGGTAT